>NW_027175629.1:0-82494 GCF_028021215.1 Eschrichtius robustus
CTTAGGACATCTATTGGAGGCAGAAGCAGTCAAGGGTAGCTTAGGGTTAGGGTTAGGGTTAGTGTTAGGGTACGGCTAAGGGTACGGTTTCGGTTACGGGTTCGGGTACGGCGTAGGGTATGGGTTAGGGTTAGGGTTAGGGTTAGTTTGAGGGTTAGGGCTCGGTTTAGGGTACGGGTTAGGATTAGGGTACGTGTTAGGGTAAGGGTAGGGGTTAGGGTTAGGGTACGCGTTAGGGTTAGGGTAGTTATTAAACCTATCCCACTCTCTAGATACCCCTTAGCAAGTCAAGGAATATTATTTGGGGGTCCAGCCATGGAGAAGAGTTTAGACACTAGGAGAAGATAAGGAACACACCCATTATCAAGAAATCACATTAGGATTCTCTTTTTAACCTGTTCCTTAAAACACTAGTGCTTAGGAAATGTATTGGAGGCAGAAGCAGTCAAGGGTAGCTTAGGGTTAGGGTTAGGGTTAGGGTTAGCGTTAGCTTTAGGGTACGGCTTAGGGTACGGGTTCGGGTACGGGTTCGGTTACGGCGTAGGGTATGGGTTAGGGTTAGGGTTAGGGTTAGTTTGAGGGTTAGGGCTCGGTTTAAGGTACGGGTTAGGTTTAGGGTACGTGTTAGGGTTAGGGTAGGGGTTAGGGTTAGGGTACGCGTTAGGGTTAGGGTAGTTATTAAACCCATCCCACTCTCTAGATACCCCTTAGCATGTCAAGGAATATTATTTGGGGGTCCAGCCATGGAGAAGAGTTTAGACACTAGGAGAAGATAAGGAACACACCCATTATCAAGAAATCACATTAGGATTCTCTTTTTAACGTGTTCCTTAAAACACTAGTGCTTAGGAAATCTATTGGAGGCAGAAGCAGTCAAGGGTAGCTTAGGGTTAGGGTTAGGGTTAGGGTATGTCTTAGGGTACGGGTTCGGGTACGGGTTCGGGTACGGGTTCGGGTATGGCGTAGGGTATGGTTTAGGGTTACGGTTAGGGTTAGTTTGAGGGTTAGGGCTCGCTTTAGGGTACGGGTTAGGAATAGGGTACGTGTTAGGGTTAGGGTAGGGGTTAGGGTTAGGGTAGTTATTAAACCTATCCCACTCTCTAGATACCCCTTATCACGTCAAGGAATATTATTTGGGTGTCCAGCCATGGAGAAGAGTTTAGACACTAGGAGAAGATAAGGAACACACCCATTATCAAGAAATCACATTAGGATTCTCTTTTTAACCTGTTCCTTAAAACACTAGTGCTTAGGAAATCTATTGGAGGCAAAAGCAGTCAAGGGTAGCTTAGGGTTAGGGTTAGGGTTAGGGTTAGGTTTAGTGTTAGGGTACGGGTTCGGGTACGGGTTCGTGTACGCCATAGGGTATGGGTTAGGGTTAGGGTTAGGGTTAGTTTGAAGGTTAGGGCTCAGTTTAGGGTACGGATTAGGATTAGGGTTCGGGTTAGGGTTAGGGTAGGGGTTAGGGTTAGGGTACGCGTTAGGGTTAGGGTAGTTATTAAACCTATCCCACTCTCTAGATACCCCTTAGCACGTCAAGGAATATTATTTGGGGGTCCAGCCATGGAGAAGAGTTTAGACACTAGGAGAAGATAAGGAACACACCCATTATCAAGAAATCACATTAGGATTCACTTTTTAACCTGTTCCTTAAAACACTAGTGCTTAGGAAATCTATTGGAGGCAGAAGCAGTCAAGGGTAGCTTAGGGTTAGGGTTAGGGTTAGGCTTAGGGTTAGGGTACGGCTTAGGGTACGGGTTCGGGTACGGGTTCGGGTACGGCGTAGGGTATGGGTTAGGGTTAGGGTTAGGGTTAGTTTGAGGGTTAGGGCTCGGTTTAGGGTACGGGTTAGGATTAGGGTACCTGTTAGGGTTAGGGTAGGGGTTAGGGTTAGGGTACGCGTTAGGGTTAGGGTAGTTATTAAACCTATCCCACTCTCTAGATACCCCTTAGCACGTCAAGGAATATTATTTGGGGGTCCAGCCATGGAGAAGAGTTTAGACACTAGGAGAATATAAGGAACACACCCATTATCAAGAAATCACATTAGGATTCTTTTTTAACCTGTTCCTTAAAACACTAGTGCTTAGGAAATCTATTGGAGGCAGAAGCAGTCAAGGGTAGCTTAGGGTTAGGGTTAGGGTTAGTGTTAGGGTACGGCTTAGGGTACGGGTTCGGTTACGGGTTCGGGTACGGCGTAGGGTATGGGTTAGGGTTAGGGTTAGGGTTAGTTTGAGGGTTAGGGCTCGGTTTAAGGTACGGGTTAGGATTAGGGTACGTGTTAGGGTTAGGGTAGGGGTTAGGGTTAGGGTACGCGTTAGGGTTAGGGTAGTTATTAAACCCATCCCACTCTCTAGATACCCCTCAGCACGTCAAGGAATATTATTTGGGGGTCCAGCCATGGAGAAGAGTTTAGACACTAGGAAAAGATAAGGAACACACCCATTATCAAGAAATCACATTAGGATTCTCTTTTTAACCTGTTGCTTAAAACACTAGTGCTTAGGAAAACTATTGGAGGCAGAAGCAGTCAAGGGTAGATTAGGGTTAGGGTTAGGGTTAGGTTTAGGGTTAGGGTTAGGGTATGGCTTAGGGTACGGGTTCGGGTACGGGTTCGGGTACGGCGTAGGGTATGGGTTAGGGTTAGGGTTAGGGTTAGTTTGAGGGTTAGGGCTCGGTTTAGGGTACGGGTTAGGATTAGGGTACCTGTTAGGGATAGGGTAGCGGTTAGGGTTAGGGTACGCGTTAGGGTTAGGGTAGTTATTAAACCTATCCGACTCTCTAGATACCCCTTAGCACGTCAAGGAATATTATTTGGGGGTCCAGCCATGGAGAAGAGTTTAGACACTAGGAAAAGATAAGGAACACACCCATTATCAAGAAATCACATTAGGATTCTCTTTTTAACCTGTTCCTTAAAACACTAGTGCTTAGGAAATCTATTGGAGGCAGAAGCAGTCAAGGGTAGCTTAGGGTTAGGTTTAGGGTTAGGGATAGGGTTAGGGTACGGCTTAGGGTACGGGTTCGGGTACGGGTTCGGGTACGGCGTAGGGTATGGGTTAGGGTTAGGTTTAGGGTTAGTTTGAGGGTTAGGGCTCGGTTTAGGGTACGGGTTAGGATTAGGGTACCTGTTAGGGTTAGTGTAGCGGTTAGGGTTAGGGTACGCGTTAGGGTTAGGGTAGTTATTAAACCCATCCCACTCTCTAGATACCCCTTAGCACGTCAAGGAATATTATTTGGGGGTCCAGCCATGGAGAAGAGTTTAGACACTAGGAGAAGATAAGGAACACACCCATTATCAAGAAATCACATTAGGATTCTCTTTTTAACCTGTTCCTTAAAACACTAGTGCTTAGGAAATCTATTGGAGGCAGAAGCAGTCAAGGGTAGATTAGGGTTAGGGTTAGGGTTAGGGTTAGGGTTAGTGTTAGGGTACGGCTTAGGGTACGGGTTCGGGTATGGGTTCGGGTACGGCGTAGGGTATGGGTTAGGGTTAGGGTTAGGGTTAGTTTGAGGGTTAGGGCTCGGTTTAGGGTATGGGTTAGGATTAGGGTACGTGTTAGAGTTAGGGTAGGGGTTAGGGTTAGGGTACGCGTTAGGGTTAGGGTAGTTATTAAACCCATCCCACTCTCTAGATACCCCTTAGCAAGTCAAGGAATATTATTTGGGGGTCCAGCCATGGAGAAGAGTTTAGACACTAGGAGAATATAAGGAACACACCCATTATCAAGAAATCACATTAGGATTCTCTTTTTAACCTGTTCCTTAAAACACTAGTGCTTAGGAAAACTATTGGAGGCAGAAGCAGTCAAGGGTAGCTTAGGGTTAGGGTTAGGGTTAGTGTTAGGGTACGGCTTAGGGTACGGGTTCGGTTACGGGTTCGGGTACGGCGTAGGGTATGGGTTAGGGTTAGGGTTAGGATTAGTTTGAGGGTTAGGGCTCGGTTTAGGGTACGGGTTAGGATTAGGGTACGTGTTAGGGTTAGGGTAGGGGTTAGGGTTAGGGTACGCGTTAGGGTTAGGGTAGTTATTAAACCTATCCCACTCTCTAGATACCCCTTAGCAAGTCAAGGAATATTATTTGGGGGTCCAGCCATGGAGAAGAGTTTAGACACTAGGAGAAGATAAGGAACACACCCATTATCAAGAAATCACATTAGGATTCTGTTTTTAACCTGTTCCTTAAAACACTAGTGCTTAGGAAATCTATTGGAGGCAGAAGCAGTCAAGGGTAGCTTAGGATTAGGGTTAGGGTTAGTGTTAGGGTACGGCTTAGGGTACGGGTTCGGTTACGGGTTCGGGTACGGCGTAGGGTATGGGTTAGGGTTAGGGTTAGGGTTAGTTTGAGGGTTAGGGCTCGGTTTAAGGTACGGGTTAGGATTAGGGTACGTGTTAGGGTTAGGGTAGGTGTTAGGGTTAGGGTACGCGTTAGGGTTAGGGTAGTTATTAAACCCATCCCAGTCTCTAGATACCCCTCAGCACGTCAAGGAATATTATTTGGGGGTCCAGCCATGGAGAAGAGTTTAGACACTAGGAAAAGATAAGGAACACACCCATTATCAAGAAATCACATTAGGATTCTCTTTTTAACCTGTTCCTTAAAACACTAGTGCTTAGGAAATCTATTGGAGGCAGAAGCAGTCAAGGGTAGATTAGGGTTAGGGTTAGGGTTAGGGTTAGGTTTAGGGTTAGGGTTAGGGTATGGCTTAGGGTACGGGTTCGGGTACGGGTTCGGGTACGGCGTAGGGTATGGGTTAGGGTTAGGGTTAGGGTTAGTTTGAGGGTTAGGGCTCGGTTTAGGGTACGGGTTAGGATTAGGGTACCTGTTAGGGTTAGGGTAGCGGTTAGGGTTAGGGTACGTGTTAGGGTTAGGGTAGTTATTAAACCTATCCCACTCTCTAGATACCCCTTAGCACGTCAAGGAATATTATTTAGGGGTCCAGCCATGGAGAAGAGTTTAGACACTAGGAAAAGATAAGGAACACAACCATTATCAAGAAATCACATTAGGATTCTCTTTTTAACCTGTTCCTTAAAACACTAGTGCTTAGGAAATCTATTGGAGGCAGAAGCAGTCAAGGGTAGCTTAGGGTTACGGTTAGGGTTAGGGTTAGGGTTAGGGTACGGCTTAGGGTATGGGTTCGGGTACGGGTTCGGGTACGGCGTAGGGTATGGGTTAGGGTTAGGGTTAGGGTTAGTTTGAGGGTTAGGGCTCGGTTTAGGGTACGGGTTAGGATTAGGGTACGTGTTAGGGTTAGGGTAGGGGTTAGGGTTAGGGTACGCGTTAGGGTTAGGGTAGTTATTAAACCTATCCCACTCTCTAGATACCCCTTAGCACGTCGAGGAATATTATTTGGGGGTCCAGCCATGGAGAAGAGTTTAGACACTAGGAGAAGATAAGGAACACACCCATTATCAAGAAATCACATTAGGATTCTCTTTTTAACCTGTTCCTTAAAACACTAGTGCTTAGGAAATCTATTGGAGGCAGAAGCAGTCAAGGGTAGCTTAGGGTTAGGGTTAGGGTTAGTGTTAGGGTACGGCTTAGGGTACGGGTTCGGTTACGGGTTCGGGTACGGCGTAGGGTATGGGTTAGGGTTAGGGTTAGGGTTAGTTTGAGGGTTAGGGCTCGGTTTAGGGTACGGGTTAGGATTAGGGTACGTGTTAGGGTTAGGGTAGGGGTTAGGGTTAGGGTTAGGGTTAGGGTTAGGGTAGTTATTAAACCTATCCCACTCTCTAGATACCCCTTAGCAAGTCAAGGAATATTATTTGGGGATCCAGCCATGGAGAAGAGTTTAGACACTAGGAGAAGATAAGGAACACACCCATTATCAAGAAATCACATTAGGATTCTGTTTTTAACCTGTTCCTTAAAACACTAGTGCTTAGGAAATCTATTGGAGGCAGAAGCAGTCAAGGGTAGCTTAGGGTTAGGGTTAGGGTTAGGGTTAGGTTTAGGGTTAGGGTTAGGGTACGGCTTAGGGTACGGGTTCGGGTACGGCGTAGGGTATGGGTTAGGGTTAGGGTTAGGGTTAGTTTGAGGGTTAGGGCTCGGTTTAGGTTACGGGTTAGGATTAGGGTACATGTTAGGGTTAGGGTAGCGGTTAGGGTTAGGGTACGCGTTAGGGTTAGGGTAGTTATTAAACCTATCCCACTCTCTAGATACCCCTTAGCACGTCAAGGAATATTATTTGGGGGTCCAGCCATGGAGAAGAGTTTAGACACTAGGAAAAGATAAGGAACACACCCATTATCAAGAAATCACATTAGGATACTCTTTTTAACCTGTTCCTTAAAACACTAGTGCTTAGGAAATCTATTGGAGACAGAAGCAGTCAAGGGTAGCTTAGGGTTAGGGTTAGGGTTAGTGTTAGTGTTAGGGTACGGCTTAGGGTACGGGTTCGGGTATGGGTTCGGGTACGGCGTAGGGTATGGGTTAGGGTTAGGGTTAGGGTTAGTTTGAGGGTTAGGGCTCGGTTTAGGGTACGGGTTAGGATTAGGGTACCTGTTAGGGTTAGGGTAGCGGTTAGGGTTAGGGTACGCGTTAGGGTTAGGGTAGTTATTAAACCTATCCCACTCTCTAGATACCCCTTAGCACGTCAAGGAATATTATTTGGGGGTCCAGCCATGGAGAAGAGTTTAGACATTAGGAGAATATAAGGAACACACCCATTATCAAGAAATCACATTAGGATTCTCTTTTTAACCTGTTCCTTAAAACAGTAGTGCTTAGGAAATCTATTGGAGGCAGAAGCAGTCAAGGGTAGCTTAGGGTTAGGGTTAGGGTTAGTGTTAGGGTACGGCTTAGGGTACGGGTTCGGTTACGGGTTCGGGTACGGCGTAGGGTATGGGTTAGGGTTAGGGTTAGGGTTAGTTTGAGGGTTAGGGCTCGGTTTAGGTTACGGGTTAGGATTAGGTTACGTGTTAGGGTTAGGGTAGGGGTTAGGGTTAGGGTACGCGTTAGGGTTAGGGTAGTTATTAAACCTATCCCACTCTCTAGATACCCCTTAGCACGTCAAGGAATATTATTTGGGGGTCCAGCCATGGAGAAGAGTTTAGACACTGGGAAAAGATAAGGAACACACCCATTATCAAGAAATCACATTAGGATTCTCTTTTTAACCTGTTCCTTAAAACAATAGTGCTTAGGAAATCTATTGGAGGCAGAAGCAGTCATGGGTAGCTTAGGGTTAGGGTTAGGGTTAGGGTACGGCTTAGGGTACGGGTTCGGGTACGGGTTCGGGTACGGCGTAGGGTATGGGTTAGGGTTAGGGTTAGGGTTAGTTTGAGGGTTAGGACTCGGTTTAGGGTACGGGTTAGGATTAGGGTACGTGTTAGGGTTAGGGTAGGGGTTAGGGTTAGTGTACGCATTAGGGTTAGGGTAGTTATTAAACCTATCCCACTCTCTAGATACCCCTTAGCACGTCAAGGAATATTATTTGGGGGTCCAGCCATGGAGAAGAGTTTAGACACTAGGAGAAGATAAGGAACACACCCATTATGAAGAAATCACATTAGGATTCTCTTTTTAACCTGTTCCTTAAAACACTAGTGCTTAGGAAATCTATTGGAGGCAGAAGAAGTCAAGGGAAGCTTAGGGTTAGGGTTAGGGTAAGGGTTAGGTTTAGGGTATGGCTTAGGGTACGGGTTCGGGTACGGGTTCGGGTACGGCGTAGGGTATGGGTTAGGGTTAGGGTTAGGGTCAGTTTGAGGGTTAGGGTTCTGTTTAGGGTACGGGTTAGGATTAGGGTACGTGTTAGGGTTAGGGTAGGGGTTAGGGTTAGGGTACGCGTTAGGGTTAGGGTAGTTATTAAACCTATCCCACTCTCTAGATACCCTTTAGCACGTCAAGGAATATTATTTGGGGGTCCAGCCATGGAGAAGAGTTTAGACACTAGGAGAAGATAAGGAACACACCCATTATCAAGAAATCACATTAGGATTCTCTTTTTAACCTGTTCCTTAAAACACTAGTGCTTAGGAAATCTACTGGAGGCAGAAGCAGTCAAGGGTAGCTTAGGGTTAGGGTTAGGGTTAGGGTACGGCTTAGGGTACGGGTTAGGGTACGGGTTCGGTTACGGGTTCGGGTACGGCGTAGGGTATGGGTTAGGGTTAGGGTTAGGGTTAGTTTGAGGGTTAGGGCTCGGTTTAGGGTACGGGTTCGGATTAGGGTACGTGTTAGGGTTAGGGTAGGGGTTAGGGTTAGGGTACGCGTTAGGGTTAGGGTAGTTATTAAACCCATCCCACTCTCTAGATACCCCTTAGCACGTCAAGGAATATTATTTGGGGGTCCAGCCATGGAGAAGAGTTTAGACACTAGGAGAAGATAGGAACACACCCATTATCAAGAAATCACATTAGGATTCTCTTTTTAACCTGTTCCTGAAAACACTAGTGCTTATGAAATCTATTGGAGGCAGAAGCAGTCAAGGGTAGATTAGGGTTAGTGTTAGGGTTAGGGTTAGGGTTAGTGTTAGGACACGGCTTAGGGTACGGGTTCGGGTACGGGTTCGTGTACGGCGTAGTGTATGGGTTAGGGTTAGGGTTAGGGTTAGTTTGAGGGTTAGGGCTCGGTTTAGGGTACGGGTTAGGATTAGGGTACGTGTTAGGGTTAGGGTAGGGGTTAGGGTTAGGGTATGCGTTAGGGTTAGGGTAGTTATTAAACCTATCCCACTCTCTAGATACCCCTTAGCACGTCGAGGAATATTATTTGGGGTTCCAGCCATGGAGAAGAGTTTAGACACTAGGAGAAGATAAGGAACACACCCATTATCAAGAAATCACATTAGGATTCTGTTTTTAACCTGTTCCTTAAAACACTAGTGCTTAGGAAATGTATTGGAGGCAGAAGCAGTCAAGGGTAGCTTAGGGTTAGGGTTAGGGTTAGTGTTAGGGTACGGCTAAGGGTACGGGTTCGGTTACGGGTTCGGGTACGGCGTAGGGTATGGGTTAGGGTTAGGGTTAGGGTTACTTTGAGGGTTAGGCCTCGGTTTAGGGTATGGGTTAGGATTAGGGTACGTGTTAGGGTTAGGGTAGGGGTTAGGGTTAGGGTACGCGTTAGGGTTAGGGTAGTTATTAAACCTATCCCACTCACTAGATACCCCTTAGCAAGTCAAGGAATATTATTTGGGGGTCCAGCCATGGAGAAGAGTTTAGACACTAGGAGAAGATAAGGAACACACCCATTATCAAGAAATCACATTAGGATTCTCTTTTTAACCTGTTCCTTAAAACACTAGTGCTTAGGAAATGTATTGGAGGCAGAAGCAGTCAAGGGTAGCTTAGGGTTAGGGTTAGGGTTAGGGTTAGCGTTAGCTTTAGGGTACGGCTTAGGGTACGGGTTCGGGTACGGGTTCGGGTACAGCGTAGGGTATGGGTTAGGGTTAGGGTTAGGGTTAGTTGGAGGGTTAGGGCTCGGTTTAAGGTACGGGTTAGGTTTAGGGTACGTGTTAGGGTTAGGGTAGGGGTTAGGGTTAGGGTACGCGTTAGGGTTAGGGTAGTTATTAAACCCATCCCACTCTCTAGATACCCCTTAGCACGTCGAGGAATATTATTTGGGGGTCCAGCCATGGAGAAGAGTTTAGACACTAGGAGAAGATAAGGAACACACCCATTATCAAGAAATCACATTAGGATTCTCTTTTTAACGTGTTCCTTAAAACACTAGTGCTTAGGAAATCTAATGGAGGCAGAAGCAGTCAAGGGTAGCTTAGGGTTAGGGTTAGGGTTAGGGTACGTCTTAAGGTACGGGTTCGGGTACGGGTTCGGGTACGGGTTCGGGTATGGCGTAGGGTATGGGTTAGGGTTACGGTTAGGGTTAGTTTGAGGGTTAGGGCTCGGTTTAGGGTACGGGTTAGGAATAGTGTACGTGTTAGGGTTAGGGTAGGGGTTAGGGTTAGGGTAGTTATTAAACCTATCCCACTCTCTAGATACCCCTTATCACGTCAAGGAATATTATTTGGGTGTCCAGCCATGGAGAAGAGTTTAGACACTAGGAGAAGATAAGGAACACACCCATTATCAAGAAATCACATTAGGATTCTCTTTTTAACCTGTTCCTTAAAACACTAGTGCTTAGGAAATCTATTGGAGGCAGAAGCAGTCAAGGGTAGCTTAGGGTTAGGTTTAGGGTTAGGGTTAGGTTTAGTGTTAGGGTACGGGTTCGGGTACGGGTTCGTGTACGCCATAGGGTATGGGTTAGGGTTAGGGTTAGGGTTAGTTTGAAGGTTAGGGCTCAGTTTAGGGTACGGATTAGGATTAGGGTTCGGGTTAGGGTTAGGGTAGGGGTTAGGGTTAGGGTACGCGTTAGGGTTAGGTTAGTTATTAAACCTATCCCACTCTCTAGATACCCTTTAGCACGTCAAGGAATATTATTTGGGGGTCCAGCCATGGAGAAGAGTTTAGACACTAGGAGAAGATAGGAACACACCCATTATCAAGAAATCACATTAGGATTCTATTTTTAACCTGTTCCTTAAAACACTAGTGCTTAGGAAATCTATTGGAGGCAGAAGCAGTCAAGGGTAGCTTAGGGTTAGGGTTAGGGTTAGGGTTAGGGTTAGGGTTAGGGTACGGCTTAGGGTTTCGGGTTCGGGTACGGGTTCGGGTACGGCGTAGGGTATGGGTTAGGGTTAGGGTTAGTTTGAGGGTTAGGGCTCGGTTTAAGCTACGGGTTAGGATTAGGGTACGTGTTAGGGTTAGGGTAGGGGTTAGGGTTAGGGTACGCGTTAGGGTTAGGGTAGTTATTAAAACCATCTCACTCTCTAGATACCCCTCAGCACGTCAAGGAATATTATTTGGGGGTCCAGCCATGGAGAAGAGTTTAGACACTAGGAAAAGATAAGGAACACACCCATTATCAAGAAATCACATTAGGATTCTCTTTTTAACCTGTTGCTTAAAACACTAGTGCTTAGGAAATCTATTGGAGGCAGAAGCAGTCAAGGGTAGATTAGGGTTAGGGTTAGGGTTAGGTTTAGGGTTAGGGTTAGGGTATGGCTTAGGGTACGGGTTCGGGTACGGGTTCGGGTATGGCGTAGGGTATGGGTTAGGGTTAGGATTAGGGTTAGTTTGAGGGTTAGGGCTCGGTTTAGGGTACGGGTTAGGATTAGGGTACCTGTTAGGGATAGGGTAGCGGTTAGGGTTAGGGTACGCGTTAGGGTTAGGGTAGTTATTAAACCTATCCCACTCTCTAGATACCCCTTATCACGTCAAGGAATATTATTTGGGGGTCCAGCCATGGAGAAGAGTTTAGACACTAGGAAAAGATAAGGAACACACCCATTATCAAGAAATCACATTAGGATTCTCTTTTTAACCTGTTCCTTAAAACACTAGTGCTTAGGAAATCTATTGGAGGCAGAAGCAGTCAAGGGTAGCTTAGGGTTAGGGTTAGGGTTAGGGATAGGGTTAGGGTACGGCTTAGGGTACGGGTTCGGGTACGGGTTCGGGTACGGCGTAGGGTAAGGGTTAGGGTTAGGGTTAGGGTTAGTTTGAGGGTTAGGGCTCGGTTTAGGGTACGGGTTAGGATTAGGGTACCTGTTAGGGTTAGGGTAGCGGTTAGGGTTAGGGTACGCGTTAGGGTTAGGGTAGTTATTAAACCTATCCCACTCTCTAGATACCCCTTAGCACGTCAAGGAATATTATTTGGGGGTCCAGCCATGGAGAAGAGTTTAGACACTAAGAGAAGATAAGGAACACACCCATTATCAAGAAATCACATTAGGATTCTCTTTTTAACCTGTTCCTTAAAACACTAGTGCTTAGGAAATCTATTGGAGGCAGAAGCAGTCAAGGGTAGATTAGGGTTAGGGTTAGGGTTAGGGTTAGGGTTAGTGTTAGGGTACGGCTTAGGGTACGGGTTCGGGTATGGGTTCGGGTACGGCGTAGGATATGGGTTAGGGTTAGGGTTAGGGTTAGTTTGAGGGTTAGGGCTCGGTTTAGGGTACGGGTTAGGATTAGGGTACGTGTTAGAGTTAGGGTAGGGGTTAGGGTTAGGGTACGCGTTAGGGTTAGGGTAGTTATTAAACCCATCCCACTCTCTAGATACCCCTTAGCAAGTCAAGGAATATTATTTGGGGGTCCAGCCATGGAGAAGAGTTTAGACACTAGGAGAAGATAAGGAACACACCCATTATCAAGAAATCACATTAGGATTCTGTTTTTAACCTGTTCCTTAAAACACTAGTGCTTAGGAAATCTATTGGAGGCAGAAGCAGTCAAGGGTAGCTTAGGGTTAGGGTTAGGGTTAGTGTTAGGGTACGGCTAAGGGTACGGTTTCGGTTACGGGTTCGGGTACGGCGTAGGGTATGGGTTAGGGTTAGGGTTAGGGTTAGTTTGAGGGTTAGGGCTGGGTTTAGGGTACGGGTTAGGATTAGGGTACGTGTTAGGGTTAGGGTAGGGGTTAGGGTTAGGGTACGCGTTAGGGTTAGGGTAGTTAGTAAACCTATCCCACTCTCTAGATACCCCTTAGCAAGTCAAGGAATATTATTTGGGGGTCCAGCCATGGAGAAGAGTTTAGACACTAGGAGAAGATAAGGAACACACCCATTATCAAGAAATCACATTAGGATTCTCTTTTTAACCTGTTCCTTAAAACACTAGTGCTTAGGAAATCTATTGGAGGCAGAAGCAGTCAAGGGTAGCTTAGGGTTAGGGTTAGGGTTAGGGTACGGCTTAGGGTACGGGTTCGGGTACGGGTTCGGGTACGGGTTTCGGTATGGCGTAGGGTATGGGTTAGGGTTAGGGTTAGGGTTAGTTTGAGGGTTAGGGCTCGGTTTAGGGTACGGGTTAGGATTAGGGTACGTGTTAGGGTTAGGGTAGTGGTTAGGGTTAGGGTACGCGTTAGGGTTAGGGCAGTTATTAAACCTATCCCACTCTCTAGATACCCCTTAGCACTTCAAGGAATATTATTTGGGGGTCCAGCCATGGAGAAGAGTTTAGACACTAGGAGAAGATAAGGAACACACCCATTATCCTGAAATCACATTAGGATTCTCTTTTTAACCTGTTCCTTAATACACTAGTGCTTAGGAAATCTACTGGAGGCAGAAGCATTCAAGGGTAGCTTAGGGTTAGGGTTAGGGTTAGGGTTAGGGTTAGGGTACGGCTTAGGTTACGGGTTCGGGTACGGCGTAGGGTATGGGTTAGGGTTAGTGTTAGGGTTAGTTTGAGGGTTAGGGCTCGGATTAGGGTACGGGTTAGGATTAGTGTACGTGTTAGGGTTAGGGTAGAGGTTAGGGTTAGGGTACGCGTTAGGGTTAGGGTAGTTATTAAACCTATCCCACTCTCTAGATACCCCTTAGCACGTCAAGGAATATTATTTGGGGGTCCAGCCTTGGAGAAGAGTTTAGACACTAGGAGAAGATAAGGAACACACCCATTATCAAGAAATCACATTAGGATTCTCTTTTTAACCTGTTCCTTAAAACACTAGTGCTTAGGAAATCTATTGGAGGCAGAAGCAGTCAAGGGTAACTTAGGGTTAGGGTTAGGGTTAGGGTTAGGGTTAGGGTTAGGGTTAGGGTACGGCTTAGGGTACGGGTTCGGGTATGGGTTCGTGTACGGCGTAGGGTATGGGTTAGGGTTAGGGTTAGGGTTAGTTTGAAGGTTAGGGCTCGGATTAGGGTACGGGTTAGGATTAGGGTTCGTGTTAGGGTTAGGGTAGGGGTTAGGGTTAGGGTACGCGTTAGGGTTAGGGTAGTTATTAAACCTATCCCACTCTCTAGATACCCCTTAGCACGTCAAGGAATATTATTTGGGGGTCCAGCCATGGAGAAGAGTTTAGACACTAGGAGAAGATAAGGAACACACCCATTATCCTGAAATCACATTAGGATTCTCTTTTTAACCTGTTACTTAATACACTAGTGCTTAGGAAATCTATTGGAGGCAGAAGCAGTCAAGGGTAGCTTAGGGTTAGGGTTAGGGTTAGGGTTAGGGTACGGCTTACGGTACGGGTTTGGGTCCGGGTTCGTGTACGGCGTAGGGTATGGGTTAGTGTTAGGGTTAGGGTTAGTTTGAGGGTTAGGGCTCGGTTTAGGGTACGGGTTAGGATTAGTGTACGTGTTAGGGTTAGGGTAGAGGTTAGGGTTAGGGTACGCGTTAGGGTTAGGGTAGTTATTAAACCTATCCCAGTCTCTAGATACCCCTTAGCACGTCAAGGAATATTATTTGGTGGTCCAGCCATGGAGAAGAGTTTAGACACTAGGAGAAGATAAGGAACACACCCATTATCCTGAAATCGCATTAGGATTCTCTTTTTAACCTGTTCCTTAATACACTAGTGCTTAGGAAATCTATTAGAGGCAGAAGCAGTGAAGGGTAGCTTAGGGTTAGGGTTAGGGTTAGGTTTAGGGTTGGGGTTAGGGTACGGCTTAGGGAACGGGTTCGGGTACTGGTTCGGGTACGGCGTAGGGTATGGGTTAGGGTTAGGGTTAGGGTTAGTTTGAGGGTTAGGGCTCGGTTTAGGGTACGGGTTAGGATTAGTGTACGTGTTAGGGTTAGGGTAGAGGTTAGGGTTAGGGTACGCGTTAGGTTTAGGGTAGTTATTAAACCTATCCCACTCTCTAGATACCCCTTAGCACGTCAAGGAATATTATTTGGGGGTCCAGCCATGGAGAAGAGTTTAGACACTAGGAGAAGATAAGGAACACACCCATTATCAAGAAATCACATTAGGATTCTCTTTTTAACCTGTTCCTTAAAACACTAGTGCTTAGGAAATCTATTGGAGGCAGAAGCAGTCAAGGGTAGCTTAGGGTTAGGTTTAGGGTTAGGGTTAGGGTTTTTGTTAGGGTAAGGATTAGAGTACGGGTTGGGGTACGGGTTCGGGTACGGCGTAGGGTATGGGTTAGTGTTAGGGTTAGTTTGAGGGTTAGGGCTCGGTTTAGGGTACGGGTTAGGATTAGGGTACGTGTTAGGTTTAGGGTAGGTGATAGGGTTAGGGTACGCGTTAGGGTTAGGGTAGTTATTAAACCTATCCCACTCTCTAGATACCCCTTAGCACGTCAAGGAATATTATTTGGGGGTCCAGCCATGGAGAAGAGTTTAGACACTAGGAGAAGATAAGGAACACACCCATTATCAAGAAATCACATTAGGATTCTCTTTTTAACCTGTTCCTTAAAACACTAGTGCTTAGGAAATCTATTGGAGGCAGAAGAAGCCAAGGGAAGCTTAGGGTTAGGCTTAGGGTAAGGGTTAGCTTTAGGGTACGGCTTAGGGTACGGGTTCGGGTATGGGTTCGGGTACGGCGTAGGGTATGGGTTAGGGTTAGGGTTAGGGTTAGTTTGAGGGTTAGGGCTCGGTTTAGGGTATGGGTTAGGATTAGGGTACGTGTTAGAGTTAGGGTAGGGGTTAGGGTTAGGGTACGCGTTAGGGTTAGGGTAGTTATTAAACCCATCCCACTCTCTAGATACCCCTTAGCAAGTCAAGGAATATTATTTGGGGGTCCAGCCATGGAGAAGAGTTTAGACACTAGGAGAATATAAGGAACACACCCATTATCAAGAAATCACATTAGGATTCTCTTTTTAACCTGTTCCTTAAAACACTAGTGCTTAGGAAAACTATTGGAGGCAGAAGCAGTCAAGGGTAGCTTAGGGTTAGGGTTAGGGTTAGTGTTAGGGTACGGCTTAGGGTACGGGTTCGGTTACGGGTTCGGGTACGGCGTAGGGTATGGGTTAGGGTTAGGGTTAGGATTAGTTTGAGGGTTAGGGCTCGGTTTAGGGTACGGGTTAGGATTAGGGTACGTGTTAGGGTTAGGGTAGGGGTTAGGGTTAGGGTACGCGTTAGGGTTAGGGTAGTTATTAAACCTATCCCACTCTCTAGATACCCCTTAGCAAGTCAAGGAATATTATTTGGGGGTCCAGCCATGGAGAAGAGTTTAGACACTAGGAGAAGATAAGGAACACACCCATTATCAAGAAATCACATTAGGATTCTGTTTTTAACCTGTTCCTTAAAACACTAGTGCTTAGGAAATCTATTGGAGGCAGAAGCAGTCAAGGGTAGCTTAGGATTAGGGTTAGGGTTAGTGTTAGGGTACGGCTTAGGGTACGGGTTCGGTTACGGGTTCGGGTACGGCGTAGGGTATGGGTTAGGGTTAGGGTTAGGGTTAGTTTGAGGGTTAGGGCTCGGTTTAAGGTACGGGTTAGGATTAGGGTACGTGTTAGGGTTAGGGTAGGTGTTAGGGTTAGGGTACGCGTTAGGGTTAGGGTAGTTATTAAACCCATCCCAGTCTCTAGATACCCCTCAGCACGTCAAGGAATATTATTTGGGGGTCCAGCCATGGAGAAGAGTTTAGACACTAGGAAAAGATAAGGAACATACCCATTATCAAGAAATCACATTAGGATTCTCTTTTTAACCTGTTCCTTAAAACACTAGTGCTTAGGAAATCTATTGGAGGCAGAAGCAGTCAAGGGTAGATTAGGGTTAGGGTTAGGGTTAGGGTTAGGTTTAGGGTTAGGGTTAGGGTATGGCTTAGGGTACGGGTTCGGGTACGGGTTCGGGTACGGCGTAGGGTATGGGTTAGGGTTAGGGTTAGGGTTAGTTTGAGGGTTAGGGCTCGGTTTAGGGTACGGGTTAGGATTAGGGTACCTGTTAGGGTTAGGGTAGCGGTTAGGGTTAGGGTACGTGTTAGGGTTAGGGTAGTTATTAAACCTATCCCACTCTCTAGATACCCCTTAGCACGTCAAGGAATATTATTTAGGGGTCCAGCCATGGAGAAGAGTTTAGACACTAGGAAAAGATAAGGAACACAACCATTATCAAGAAATCACATTAGGATTCTCTTTTTAACCTGTTCCTTAAAACACTAGTGCTTAGGAAATCTATTGGAGGCAGAAGCAGTCAAGGGTAGCTTAGGGTTACGGTTAGGGTTAGGGTTAGGGTTAGGGTACGGCTTAGGGTATGGGTTCGGGTACGGGTTCGGGTACGGCGTAGGGTATGGGTTAGGGTTAGGGTTAGGGTTAGTTTGAGGGTTAGGGCTCGGTTTAGGGTACGGGTTAGGATTAGGGTACGTGTTAGGGTTAGGGTAGGGGTTAGGGTTAGGGTACGCGTTAGGGTTAGGGTAGTTATTAAACCTATCCCACTCTCTAGATACCCCTTAGCACGTCGAGGAATATTATTTGGGGGTCCAGCCATGGAGAAGAGTTTAGACACTAGGAGAAGATAAGGAACACACCCATTATCAAGAAATCACATTAGGATTCTCTTTTTAACCTGTTCCTTAAAACACTAGTGCTTAGGAAATCTATTGGAGGCAGAAGCAGTCAAGGGTAGCTTAGGGTTAGGGTTAGGGTTAGTGTTAGGGTACGGCTTAGGGTACGGGTTCGGTTACGGGTTCGGGTACGGCGTAGGGTATGGGTTAGGGTTAGGGTTAGGGTTAGTTTGAGGGTTAGGGCTCGGTTTAGGGTACGGGTTAGGATTAGGGTACGTGTTAGGGTTAGGGTAGGGGTTAGGGTTAGGGTTAGGGTTAGGGTTAGGGTAGTTATTAAACCTATCCCACTCTCTAGATACCCCTTAGCAAGTCAAGGAATATTATTTGGGGATCCAGCCATGGAGAAGAGTTTAGACACTAGGAGAAGATAAGGAACACACCCATTATCAAGAAATCACATTAGGATTCTGTTTTTAACCTGTTCCTTAAAACACTAGTGCTTAGGAAATCTATTGGAGGCAGAAGCAGTCAAGGGTAGCTTAGGGTTAGGGTTAGGGTTAGGGTTAGGTTTAGGGTTAGGGTTAGGGTACGGCTTAGGGTACGGGTTCGGGTACGGCGTAGGGTATGGGTTAGGGTTAGGGTTAGGGTTAGTTTGAGGGTTAGGGCTCGGTTTAGGTTACGGGTTAGGATTAGGGTACATGTTAGGGTTAGGGTAGCGGTTAGGGTTAGGGTACGCGTTAGGGTTAGGGTAGTTATTAAACCTATCCCACTCTCTAGATACCCCTTAGCACGTCAAGGAATATTATTTGGGGGTCCAGCCATGGAGAAGAGTTTAGACACTAGGAAAAGATAAGGAACACACCCATTATCAAGAAATCACATTAGGATTCTCTTTTTAACCTGTTCCTTAAAACACTAGTGCTTAGGAAATCTATTGGAGACAGAAGCAGTCAAGGGTAGCTTAGGGTTAGGGTTAGGGTTAGTGTTAGTGTTAGGGTACGGCTTAGGGTACGGGTTCGGGTATGGGTTCGGGTACGGCGTAGGGTATGGGTTAGGGTTAGGGTTAGGGTTAGTTTGAGGGTTAGGGCTCGGTTTAGGGTACGGGTTAGGATTAGGGTACCTGTTAGGGTTAGGGTAGCGGTTAGGGTTAGGGTACGCGTTAGGGTTAGGGTAGTTATTAAACCTATCCCACTCTCTAGATACCCCTTAGCACGTCAAGGAATATTATTTGGGGGTCCAGCCATGGAGAAGAGTTTAGACATTAGGAGAATATAAGGAACACACCCATTATCAAGAAATCACATTAGGATTCTCTTTTTAACCTGTTCCTTAAAACAGTAGTGCTTAGGAAATCTATTGGAGGCAGAAGCAGTCAAGGGTAGCTTAGGGTTAGGGTTAGGGTTAGTGTTAGGGTACGGCTTAGGGTACGGGTTCGGTTACGGGTTCGGGTACGGCGTAGGGTATGGGTTAGGGTTAGGGTTAGGGTTAGTTTGAGGGTTAGGGCTCGGTTTAGGTTACGGGTTAGGATTAGGTTACGTGTTAGGGTTAGGGTAGGGGTTAGGGTTAGGGTACGCGTTAGGGTTAGGGTAGTTATTAAACCTATCCCACTCTCTAGATACCCCTTAGCACGTCAAGGAATATTATTTGGGGGTCCAGCCATGGAGAAGAGTTTAGACACTGGGAAAAGATAAGGAACACACCCATTATCAAGAAATCACATTAGGATTCTCTTTTTAACCTGTTCCTTAAAACAATAGTGCTTAGGAAATCTATTGGAGGCAGAAGCAGTCATGGGTAGCTTAGGGTTAGGGTTAGGGTTAGGGTACGGCTTAGGGTACGGGTTCGGGTACGGGTTCGGGTACGGCGTAGGGTATGGGTTAGGGTTAGGGTTAGGGTTAGTTTGAGGGTTAGGACTCGGTTTAGGGTACGGGTTAGGATTAGGGTACGTGTTAGGGTTAGGGTAGGGGTTAGGGTTAGTGTACGCATTAGGGTTAGGGTAGTTATTAAACCTATCCCACTCTCTAGATACCCCTTAGCACGTCAAGGAATATTATTTGGGGGTCCAGCCATGGAGAAGAGTTTAGACACTAGGAGAAGATAAGGAACACACCCATTATGAAGAAATCACATTAGGATTCTCTTTTTAACCTGTTCCTTAAAACACTAGTGCTTAGGAAATCTATTGGAGGCAGAAGAAGTCAAGGGAAGCTTAGGGTTAGGGTTAGGGTAAGGGTTAGGTTTAGGGTATGGCTTAGGGTACGGGTTCGGGTACGGGTTCGGGTACGGCGTAGGGTATGGGTTAGGGTTAGGGTTAGGGTCAGTTTGAGGGTTAGGGTTCTGTTTAGGGTACGGGTTAGGATTAGGGTACGTGTTAGGGTTAGGGTAGGGGTTAGGGTTAGGGTACGCGTTAGGGTTAGGGTAGTTATTAAACCTATCCCACTCTCTAGATACCCTTTAGCACGTCAAGGAATATTATTTGGGGGTCCAGCCATGGAGAAGAGTTTAGACACTAGGAGAAGATAAGGAACACACCCATTATCAAGAAATCACATTAGGATTCTCTTTTTAACCTGTTCCTTAAAACACTAGTGCTTAGGAAATCTACTGGAGGCAGAAGCAGTCAAGGGTAGCTTAGGGTTAGGGTTAGGGTTAGGGTACGGCTTAGGGTACGGGTTAGGGTACGGGTTCGGTTACGGGTTCGGGTACGGCGTAGGGTATGGGTTAGGGTTAGGGTTAGGGTTAGTTTGAGGGTTAGGGCTCGGTTTAGGGTACGGGTTCGGATTAGGGTACGTGTTAGGGTTAGGGTAGGGGTTAGGGTTAGGGTACGCGTTAGGGTTAGGGTAGTTATTAAACCCATCCCACTCTCTAGATACCCCTTAGCACGTCAAGGAATATTATTTGGGGGTCCAGCCATGGAGAAGAGTTTAGACACTAGGAGAAGATAGGAACACACCCATTATCAAGAAATCACATTAGGATTCTCTTTTTAACCTGTTCCTGAAAACACTAGTGCTTATGAAATCTATTGGAGGCAGAAGCAGTCAAGGGTAGATTAGGGTTAGTGTTAGGGTTAGGGTTAGGGTTAGTGTTAGGACACGGCTTAGGGTACGGGTTCGGGTACGGGTTCGTGTACGGCGTAGTGTATGGGTTAGGGTTAGGGTTAGGGTTAGTTTGAGGGTTAGGGCTCGGTTTAGGGTACGGGTTAGGATTAGGGTACGTGTTAGGGTTAGGGTAGGGGTTAGGGTTAGGGTATGCGTTAGGGTTAGGGTAGTTATTAAACCTATCCCACTCTCTAGATACCCCTTAGCACGTCGAGGAATATTATTTGGGGTTCCAGCCATGGAGAAGAGTTTAGACACTAGGAGAAGATAAGGAACACACCCATTATCAAGAAATCACATTAGGATTCTGTTTTTAACCTGTTCCTTAAAACACTAGTGCTTAGGAAATGTATTGGAGGCAGAAGCAGTCAAGGGTAGCTTAGGGTTAGGGTTAGGGTTAGTGTTAGGGTACGGCTAAGGGTACGGGTTCGGTTACGGGTTCGGGTACGGCGTAGGGTATGGGTTAGGGTTAGGGTTAGGGTTACTTTGAGGGTTAGGCCTCGGTTTAGGGTATGGGTTAGGATTAGGGTACGTGTTAGGGTTAGGGTAGGGGTTAGGGTTAGGGTACGCGTTAGGGTTAGGGTAGTTATTAAACCTATCCCACTCTCTAGATACCCCTTAGCAAGTCAAGGAATATTATTTGGGGGTCCAGCCATGGAGAAGAGTTTAGACACTAGGAGAAGATAAGGAACACACCCATTATCAAGAAATCACATTAGGATTCTCTTTTTAACCTGTTCCTTAAAACACTAGTGCTTAGGAAATGTATTGGAGGCAGAAGCAGTCAAGGGTAGCTTAGGGTTAGGGTTAGGGTTAGGGTTAGCGTTAGCTTTAGGGTACGGCTTAGGGTACGGGTTCGGGTACGGGTTCGGGTACAGCGTAGGGTATGGGTTAGGGTTAGGGTTAGGGTTAGTTGGAGGGTTAGGGCTCGGTTTAAGGTACGGGTTAGGTTTAGGGTACGTGTTAGGGTTAGGGTAGGGGTTAGGGTTAGGGTACGCGTTAGGGTTAGGGTAGTTATTAAACCCATCCCACTCTCTAGATACCCCTTAGCACGTCGAGGAATATTATTTGGGGGTCCAGCCATGGAGAAGAGTTTAGACACTAGGAGAAGATAAGGAACACACCCATTATCAAGAAATCACATTAGGATTCTCTTTTTAACGTGTTCCTTAAAACACTAGTGCTTAGGAAATCTAATGGAGGCAGAAGCAGTCAAGGGTAGCTTAGGGTTAGGGTTAGGGTTAGGGTACGTCTTAAGGTACGGGTTCGGGTACGGGTTCGGGTACGGGTTCGGGTATGGCGTAGGGTATGGGTTAGGGTTACGGTTAGGGTTAGTTTGAGGGTTAGGGCTCGGTTTAGGGTACGGGTTAGGAATAGTGTACGTGTTAGGGTTAGGGTAGGGGTTAGGGTTAGGGTAGTTATTAAACCTATCCCACTCTCTAGATACCCCTTATCACGTCAAGGAATATTATTTGGGTGTCCAGCCATGGAGAAGAGTTTAGACACTAGGAGAAGATAAGGAACACACCCATTATCAAGAAATCACATTAGGATTCTCTTTTTAACCTGTTCCTTAAAACACTAGTGCTTAGGAAATCTATTGGAGGCAGAAGCAGTCAAGGGTAGCTTAGGGTTAGGTTTAGGGTTAGGGTTAGGTTTAGTGTTAGGGTACGGGTTCGGGTACGGGTTCGTGTACGCCATAGGGTATGGGTTAGGGTTAGGGTTAGGGTTAGTTTGAAGGTTAGGGCTCAGTTTAGGGTACGGATTAGGATTAGGGTTCGGGTTAGGGTTAGGGTAGGGGTTAGGGTTAGGGTACGCGTTAGGGTTAGGTTAGTTATTAAACCTATCCCACTCTCTAGATACCCTTTAGCACGTCAAGGAATATTATTTGGGGGTCCAGCCATGGAGAAGAGTTTAGACACTAGGAGAAGATAGGAACACACCCATTATCAAGAAATCACATTAGGATTCTATTTTTAACCTGTTCCTTAAAACACTAGTGCTTAGGAAATCTATTGGAGGCAGAAGCAGTCAAGGGTAGCTTAGGGTTAGGGTTAGGGTTAGGGTTAGGGTTAGGGTTAGGGTACGGCTTAGGGTTTCGGGTTCGGGTACGGGTTCGGGTACGGCGTAGGGTATGGGTTAGGGTTAGGGTTAGTTTGAGGGTTAGGGCTCGGTTTAAGCTACGGGTTAGGATTAGGGTACGTGTTAGGGTTAGGGTAGGGGTTAGGGTTAGGGTACGCGTTAGGGTTAGGGTAGTTATTAAAACCATCTCACTCTCTAGATACCCCTCAGCACGTCAAGGAATATTATTTGGGGGTCCAGCCATGGAGAAGAGTTTAGACACTAGGAAAAGATAAGGAACACACCCATTATCAAGAAATCACATTAGGATTCTCTTTTTAACCTGTTGCTTAAAACACTAGTGCTTAGGAAATCTATTGGAGGCAGAAGCAGTCAAGGGTAGATTAGGGTTAGGGTTAGGGTTAGGTTTAGGGTTAGGGTTAGGGTATGGCTTAGGGTACGGGTTCGGGTACGGGTTCGGGTATGGCGTAGGGTATGGGTTAGGGTTAGGATTAGGGTTAGTTTGAGGGTTAGGGCTCGGTTTAGGGTACGGGTTAGGATTAGGGTACCTGTTAGGGATAGGGTAGCGGTTAGGGTTAGGGTACGCGTTAGGGTTAGGGTAGTTATTAAACCTATCCCACTCTCTAGATACCCCTTATCACGTCAAGGAATATTATTTGGGGGTCCAGCCATGGAGAAGAGTTTAGACACTAGGAAAAGATAAGGAACACACCCATTATCAAGAAATCACATTAGGATTCTCTTTTTAACCTGTTCCTTAAAACACTAGTGCTTAGGAAATCTATTGGAGGCAGAAGCAGTCAAGGGTAGCTTAGGGTTAGGGTTAGGGTTAGGGATAGGGTTAGGGTACGGCTTAGGGTACGGGTTCGGGTACGGGTTCGGGTACGGCGTAGGGTAAGGGTTAGGGTTAGGGTTAGGGTTAGTTTGAGGGTTAGGGCTCGGTTTAGGGTACGGGTTAGGATTAGGGTACCTGTTAGGGTTAGGGTAGCGGTTAGGGTTAGGGTACGCGTTAGGGTTAGGGTAGTTATTAAACCTATCCCACTCTCTAGATACCCCTTAGCACGTCAAGGAATATTATTTGGGGGTCCAGCCATGGAGAAGAGTTTAGACACTAAGAGAAGATAAGGAACACACCCATTATCAAGAAATCACATTAGGATTCTCTTTTTAACCTGTTCCTTAAAACACTAGTGCTTAGGAAATCTATTGGAGGCAGAAGCAGTCAAGGGTAGATTAGGGTTAGGGTTAGGGTTAGGGTTAGGGTTAGGGTTAGGGTTAGGGTACGGCTTAGGGTACGGGTTCGGGTATGGGTTCGTGTACGGCGTAGGGTATGGGTTAGGGTTAGGGTTAGGGTTAGTTTGAAGGTTAGGGCTCGGATTAGGGTACGGGTTAGGATTAGGGTTCGTGTTAGGGTTAGGGTAGGGGTTAGGGTTAGGGTACGCGTTAGGGTTAGGGTAGTTATTAAACCTATCCCACTCTCTAGATACCCCTTAGCACGTCAAGGAATATTATTTGGGGGTCCAGCCATGGAGAAGAGTTTAGACACTAGGAGAAGATAAGGAACACACCCATTATCCTGAAATCACATTAGGATTCTCTTTTTAACCTGTTACTTAATACACTAGTGCTTAGGAAATCTATTGGAGGCAGAAGCAGTCAAGGGTAGCTTAGGGTTAGGGTTAGGGTTAGGGTTAGGGTACGGCTTACGGTACGGGTTTGGGTCCGGGTTCGTGTACGGCGTAGGGTATGGGTTAGTGTTAGGGTTAGGGTTAGTTTGAGGGTTAGGGCTCGGTTTAGGGTACGGGTTAGGATTAGTGTACGTGTTAGGGTTAGGGTAGAGGTTAGGGTTAGGGTACGCGTTAGGGTTAGGGTAGTTATTAAACCTATCCCAGTCTCTAGATACCCCTTAGCACGTCAAGGAATATTATTTGGTGGTCCAGCCATGGAGAAGAGTTTAGACACTAGGAGAAGATAAGGAACACACCCATTATCCTGAAATCGCATTAGGATTCTCTTTTTAACCTGTTCCTTAATACACTAGTGCTTAGGAAATCTATTAGAGGCAGAAGCAGTGAAGGGTAGCTTAGGGTTAGGGTTAGGGTTAGGTTTAGGGTTGGGGTTAGGGTACGGCTTAGGGAACGGGTTCGGGTACGGGTTCGGGTACGGCGTAGGGTATGGGTTAGGGTTAGGGTTAGGGTTAGTTTGAGGGTTAGGGCTCGGTTTAGGGTACGGGTTAGGATTAGTGTACGTGTTAGGGTTAGGGTAGAGGTTAGGGTTAGGGTACGCGTTAGGTTTAGGGTAGTTATTAAACCTATCCCACTCTCTAGATACCCCTTAGCACGTCAAGGAATATTATTTGGGGGTCCAGCCATGGAGAAGAGTTTAGACACTAGGAGAAGATAAGGAACACACCCATTATCAAGAAATCACATTAGGATTCTCTTTTTAACCTGTTCCTTAAAACACTAGTGCTTAGGAAATCTATTGGAGGCAGAAGCAGTCAAGGGTAGCTTAGGGTTAGGTTTAGGGTTAGGGTTAGGGTTTTTGTTAGGGTAAGGATTAGAGTACGGGTTGGGGTACGGGTTCGGGTACGGCGTAGGGTATGGGTTAGTGTTAGGGTTAGTTTGAGGGTTAGGGCTCGGTTTAGGGTACGGGTTAGGATTAGGGTACGTGTTAGGTTTAGGGTAGGTGATAGGGTTAGGGTACGCGTTAGGGTTAGGGTAGTTATTAAACCTATCCCACTCTCTAGATACCCCTTAGCACGTCAAGGAATATTATTTGGGGGTCCAGCCATGGAGAAGAGTTTAGACACTAGGAGAAGATAAGGAACACACCCATTATCAAGAAATCACATTAGGATTCTCTTTTTAACCTGTTCCTTAAAACACTAGTGCTTAGGAAATCTATTGGAGGCAGAAGAAGCCAAGGGAAGCTTAGGGTTAGGCTTAGGGTAAGGGTTAGCTTTAGGGTACGGCTTAGGGTACGGGTTCGGGTACGGGTTCGGGTACAGCATAGGGTATGGGTTAGGGTTAGGGTTAGGGTTAGTTGGAGGGTTAGGGCTCGGTTTAAGGTACGGGTTAGGTTTAGGGTACGTGTTAGGGTTAGGGTAGGGGTTAGGGTTAGGGTACGCGTTAGGGTTAGGGTAGTTATTAAACCCATCCCACTCTCTAGATACCCCTTAGCACGTCGAGGAATATTATTTGGGGGTCCAGCCATGGAGAAGAGTTTAGACACTAGGAGAAGATAAGGAACACACCCATTATCAAGAAATCACATTAGGATTCTCTTTTTAACGTGTTCCTTAAAACACTAGTGCTTAGGAAATCTAATGGAGGCAGAAGCAGTCAAGGGTAGCTTAGGGTTAGGGTTAGGGTTAGGGTACGTCTTAAGGTACGGGTTCGGGTACGGGTTCGGGTACGGGTTCGGGTATGGCGTAGGGTATGGGTTAGGGTTACGGTTAGGGTTAGTTTGAGGGTTAGGGCTCGGTTTAGGGTACGGGTTAGGAATAGTGTACGTGATAGGGTTAGGGTAGGGGTTAGGGTTAGGGTAGTTATTAAACCTATCCCACTCTCTAGATACCCCTTATCACGTCAAGGAATATTATTTGGGTGTCCAGCCATGGAGAAGAGTTTAGACACTAGGAGAAGATAAGGAACACACCCATTATCAAGAAATCACATTAGGATTCTCTTTTTAACCTGTTCCTTAAAACACTAGTGCTTAGGAAATCTATTGGAGGCAGAAGCAGTCAAGGGTAGCTTAGGGTTAGGTTTAGGGTTAGGGTTAGGTTTAGTGTTAGGGTACGGGTTCGGGTACGGGTTCGTGTACGCCATAGGGTATGGGTTAGGGTTAGGGTTAGGGTTAGTTTGAAGGTTAGGGCTCAGTTTAGGGTACGGATTAGGATTAGGGTTCGGGTTAGGGTTAGGGTAGGGGTTAGGGTTAGGGTACGCGTTAGGGTTAGGGTAGTTATTAAACCTATCCCACTCTCTAGATACCCTTTAGCACGTCAAGGAATATTATTTGGGGGTCCAGCCATGGAGAAGAGTTTAGACACTAGGAGAAGATAAGGAACACACCCATTATCAAGAAATCACATTAGGATTCTATTTTTAACCTGTTCCTTAAAACACTAGTGCTTAGGAAATCTATTGGAGGCAGAAGCAGTCAAGGGTAGCTTAGGGTTAGGGTTAGGGTTAGGGTTAGGGTTAGGGTTAGGGTTAGGGTACGGCTTAGGGTTTCGGGTTCGGGTACGGGTTCGGGTACGGCGTAGGGTATGGGTTAGGGTTAGGGTTAGTTTGAGGGTTAGGGCTCGGTTTAGGGTACGGGTTAGGATTAGGGTACCTGTTAGGGATAGGGTAGCGGTTAGGGTTAGGGTACGCGTTAGGGTTAGGGTAGTTATTAAACCTAACCCACTCTCTAGATACCCCTTAGCACGTCAAGGAATATTATTTGGGGGTCCAGCCATGGAGAAGAGTTTAGACACTAGGAAAAGATAAGGAACACACCCATTATCAAGAAATCACATTAGGATTCTCTTTTTAACCTGTTCCTTAAAACACTAGTGCTTAGGAAATCTATTGGAGTCAGAAGCAGTCAAGGGTAGCTTAGGGTTAGGGTTAGGGTTAGGGATAGGGTTAGGGTACGGCTTAGGGTACGGGTTCGGGTACGGGTTCGGGTACGGCGTAGGGTAAGGGTTAGGGTTAGGGTTAGGGTTAGTTTGAGGGTTAGGGCTCGGTTTAGGGTACGGGTTAGGATTAGGGTACCTGTTAGGGTTAGGGTAGCGGTTAGGGTTAGGGTACGCGTTAGGGTTAGGGTAGTTATTAAACCTATCCCACTCTCTAGATACCCCTTAGCACGTCAAGGAATATTATTTGGGGGTCCAGCCATGGAGAAGAGTTTAGACACTAAGAGAAGATAAGGAACACACCCATTATCAAGAAATCACATTAGGATTCTCTTTTTAACCTGTTCCTTAAAACACTAGTGCTTAGGAAATCTATTGGAGGCAGAAGCAGTCAAGGGTAGATTAGGGTTAGGGTTAGGGTTAGGGTTAGGGTTAGTGTTAGGGTACGGCTTAGGGTACGGGTTCGGGTATGGGTTCGGGTACGGCGTAGGGTATGGGTTAGGGTTAGGGTTAGGGTTAGTTTGAGGGTTAGGGCTCGGTTTAGGGTACGGGTTAGGATTAGGGTACGTGTTAGAGTTAGGGTAGGGGTTAGGGTTAGGGTACGCGTTAGGGTTAGGGTAGTTATTAAACCCATCCCACTCTCTAGATACCCCTTAGCAAGTCAAGGAATATTATTTGGGGGTCCAGCCATGGAGAAGAGTTTAGACACTAGGAGAAGATAAGGAACACACCCATTATCAAGAAATCACATTAGGATTCTGTTTTTAACCTGTTCCTTAAAACACTAGTGCTTAGGAAATCTATTGGAGGCAGAAGCAGTCAAGGGTAGCTTAGGGTTAGGGTTAGGGTTAGTGTTAGGGTACGGCTAAGGGTACGGTTTCGGTTACGGGTTCGGGTACGGCGTAGGGTATGGGTTAGGGTTAGGGTTAGGGTTAGTTTGAGGGTTAGGGCTCGGTTTAGGGTACGGGTTAGGATTAGGGTACGTGTTAGGGTTAGGGTAGTGGTTAGGGTTAGGGTACGCGTTAGGGTTAGGGTAGTTATTAAACCTATCCCACTCTCTAGATACCCCTTAGCACGTCAAGGAATATTATTTGGGGGTCCAGCCATGGAGAAGAGTTTAGACACTAGGAGAAGATAAGGAACACACCCATTATCCTGAAATCACATTAGGATTCTCTTTTTAACCTGTTCCTTAATACACTAGTGCTTAGGAAATCTACTGGAGGCAGAAGCAGTCAAGGGTAGCTTCGGGTTAGGGTTAGGGTTAGGGTTAGGGTTAGGGTACGGCTTAGGTTACGGGTTCGGATACGGCGTAGGGTATGGGTTAGGGTTAGTGTTAGGGTTAGTTTGAGGGTTAGGGCTCGGATTAGGGTACGGGTTAGGATTAGTGTACGTGTTAGGGTTAGGGTAGAGGTTAGGGTTAGGGTACGCGTTAGGGTTAGGGTAGTTATTAAACCTATCCCACTCTCTAGATACCCCTTAGCACGTCAAGGAATATTATTTGGGGGTCCAGCCTTGGAGAAGAGTTTAGACACTAGGAGAAGATAAGGAACACACCCATTATCAAGAAATCACATTAGGATTCTCTTTTTAAACTGTTCCTTAAAACACTAGTGCTTAGGAAATCTATTGGAGGCAGAAGCAGTCAAGGGTAACTTAGGGTTAGGGTTAGGGGTAGGGTTAGGGTTAGGGTTAGGGTTAGGGTACGGCTTAGGGTACGGGTTCGGGTACGGGTTCGTGTACGGCGTAGGGTATGGGTTAGGGTTAGGGTTAGGGTTAGTTTGAAGGTTAGGGCTTGGATTAGGGTACGGGTTAGGATTAGGGTTCGTGTTAGGGTTAGGGTAGGGGTTAGGGTTAGGGTACGCGTTAGGGTTAGGGTAGTTATTAAACCTATCCCACTCTCTAGATACCCCTTAGCACGTCAAGGAATATTATTTGGGGGTCCAGCCATGGAGAAGAGTTTAGACACTAGGAGAAGATAAGGAACACACCCATTATCCTGAAATCACATTAGGATTCTCTTTTTAACCTGTTACTTAATACACTAGTGCTTAGGAAATCTATTGGAGGCAGAAGCAGTCAAGGGTAGCTTAGGGTTAGGGTTAGGGTTAGGGTTAGGGTACGGCTTACGGTACGGGTTTGGGTCCGGGTTCGTGTACGGCGTAGGGTATGGGTTAGTGTTAGGGTTAGGGTTAGTTTGAGGGTTAGGGCTCGGTTTAGGGTACGGGTTAGGATTAGTGTACGTGTTAGGGTTAGGGTAGAGGTTAGGGTTAGGGTACGCGTTAGGGTTAGGGTAGTTATTAAACCTATCCCAGTCTCTAGATACCCCTTAGCACGTCAAGGAATATTATTTGGTGGTCCAGCCATGGAGAAGAGTTTAGACACTAGGAGAAGATAAGGAACACACCCATTATCCTGAAATCGCATTAGGATTCTCTTTTTAACCTGTTCCTTAATACACTAGTGCTTAGGAAATCTATTAGAGGCAGAAGCAGTGAAGGGTAGCTTAGGGTTAGGGTTAGGGTTAGGTTTAGGGTTGGGGTTAGGGTACGGCTTAGGGAACGGGTTCGGGTACAGGTTCGGGTACGGCGTAGGGTATGGGTTAGGGTTAGGGTTAGGGTTAGTTTGAGGGTTAGGGCTCGGTTTAGGGTACGGGTTAGGATTAGTGTACGTGTTAGGGTTAGGGTAGAGGTTAGGGTTAGGGTACGCGTTAGGTTTAGGGTAGTTATTAAACCTATCCCACTCTCTAGATACCCCTTAGCACGTCAAGGAATATTATTTGGGGGTCCAGCCATGGAGAAGAGTTTAGACACTAGGAGAAGATAAGGAACACACCCATTATCAAGAAATCACATTAGGATTCTCTTTTTAACCTGTTCCTTAAAACACTAGTGCTTAGGAAATCTATTGGAGGCAGAAGCAGTCAAGGGTAGCTTAGGGTTAGGTTTAGGGTTAGGGTTAGGGTTTTTGTTAGGGTAAGGATTAGAGTACGGGTTGGGGTACGGGTTCGGGTACGGCGTAGGGTATGGGTTAGTGTTAGGGTTAGTTTGAGGGTTAGGGCTCGGTTTAGGGTACGGGTTAGGATTAGGGTACGTGTTAGGTTTAGGGTAGGTGATAGGGTTAGGGTACGCGTTAGGGTTAGGGTAGTTATTAAACCTATCCCACTCTCTAGATACCCCTTAGCACGTCAAGGAATATTATTTGGGGGTCCAGCCATGGAGAAGAGTTTAGACACTAGGAGAAAATAAGGAACACACCCATTATCAAGAAATCACATTAGGATTCTCTTTTTAACCTGTTCCTTAAAACACTAGTGCTTAGGAAATCTATTGGAGGCAGAAGCAGTCAATGGTAGCTTAGGGTTAGGGTTAGGGTTAGTGTTAGGGTACGGCTTAGGGTACGGGTTCGAGTACGGGTTCGGGTACGGCGTAGGGTATGGGTTAGGGTTAGGGTTAGGGTTAGTTTGAGGGTTAGGGCTCGGTTTAGGGTACGGGTTAGGAGTAGGGTACGTGTTAGTGTTAGGGTACGCGTTAGGGTTAGGGTAGTTATTAACCCTATCCCACTCTCTAGATACCCCTTAGCACGTCAAGGAATATTATTTGGGGGTCCATCCATGGAGAAGAGTTTAGACACTAGGAGAAGATAAGGAACACACCCATTATCAAGAAATCACATTAGGATTCTCTTTTTAACGTGTTCCTTCAAACACTAGTGCTTAGGAAATCTATCGGAGGCAGAAGCAGTCAAGGGTAGCTTAGGGTTAGGGTTAGGGTTAGGGTTAGGGTTAGTGTTAGGGTACGGGTTCGGGTACGGGTTCGGGTACGGCGTAGGGTATGGGTTAGGGTTAGGGTTAGGGTTAGTTTGAGGGTTAGGGCTCGGTTTAGGGTACGGGTTAGGATTAGGGTACGTGTTAGTGTTAGGGTACGCGTTAGGGTTAGGGTAGTTATTAAACCTATCCCACTCTCTAGATACCCCTTTGCACGTCAAGGAATATTATTTGGGGGTCCATCCATGGAGAAGAGTTTAGACACTAGGAGAAGATAAGGAACACACCCATTATCAAGAAATCACATTAGGATTCTCTTTTTAACCTGTTCCTTAAAACACTAGTGCTTAGGAAATCTATTGGAGGCAGAAGCAGTCAAGGGTAGCTTAGGGTTAGGGTTAGGGTTAGGGTACGTCTTAGGGTACGGGTTCGGGTACGGGTTCGGGTACGGGTTTCGGTATGGCGTAGGGTATGGGTTAGGGTTAGGGTTAGGGTTAGTTTGAGGGTTAGGGCTCGGTTTAGGGTACGGGTTAGGATTAGGGTACGTGTTAGGGTTAGGGTAGTGGTTAGGGTTAGGGTACGCGTTAGGGTTAGGGTAGTTATTAAACCTATCCCACTCTCTAGATACCCGTTAGCACGTCAAGGAATATTATTTGGGGGTCCAGCCATGGAGAAGAGTTTAGACACTAGGAGAAGATAAGGAACACACCCATTATCCTGAAATCACAATAGGATTCTCTTTTTAACCTGTTCCTTAATACACTAGTGCTTAGGAAATCTATTGGAGGCAGAAGCAGTCAAGGGTAGCTTAGGGTTAGGGTTAGGGTTAGGGTTAGGGTTAGGGTACGGCTTAGGGTACGGGTTCGGGTACGGCGTAGGGTATGGGTTAGGGTTAGGGTTAGGGTTAGTTTGAGGGTTAGGGCTCGGTTTACGGTACGGGTTAGGATTAGTGTACGTGTTAGGGTTAGGGTAGAGGTTAGGGTTAGGGTACGCGTTAGGGTTAGGGTAGTTATTAAACCTATCCCACTCTCTAGATACCCCTTAGCACGTCAAGGAATATTATTTGGGGGTCCAGCCTTGGAGAAGAGTTTAGACACTAGGAGAAGATAAGGAACACACCCATTATCAAGAAATCACATTAGGATTCTCTTTTTAACCTGTTCCTTAAAACACTAGTGCTAAGGAAATCTATTGGAGGCAGAAGCAGTCAAGGGTAACTTAGGGTTAGGGTTAGGGTTAGGGTTAGGGTTAGGGTTAGGGTTAGGGTACGGCTTAGGGTACGGGTTCGGGTACGGGTTCGTGTACGGCGTAGGGTATGGGTTAGGGTTAGGGTTATGGTTAGTTTGAAGGTTAGGGCTCGGTTTAGGGTACGGGTTAGGATTAGGGTTCGTGTTAGGGTTAGGGTAGGGGTTAGGGTTAGGGTACGCGTTAGGGTTAGGGTAGTTATTAAACCTATCCCACTCTCTAGATACCCCTTAGCACGTCAAGGAATATTATTTGGGGGTCCAGCCATGGAGAAGTGTTTAGACAATAGGAGAAGATAAGGAACACACCCATTATCCTGAAATCACATTAGGATTCTCTTTTTAACCTTTTCCTTAATACACTAGTGCCTAGGAAATCTATTGTAGGCAGAAGCAGTCAAGGGTAGCTTAGGGTTAGGGTTAGGATTAGGGTTAGGGTTAGGGTACGGCTTAGGGTACGGGTTCGGGTACTGGTTCGGGTACGGCATAGGGTATGGGTTAGGGTTAGGGTTAGGGTTAGTTTGAGGGTTAGGGCTCGGTTTAGGTTATGGGTTAGGATTAGGGTACGTGTTAGGGTTAGGGTAGGGGTTAGGGTTAGGGTACGCGTTAGGGTTAGGGTAGTTATTAAACCTATCCCACTCTCTAGATACCCCTTAGCACGTCAAGGAATATTATTTGGGGGTCCAGCCATGGAGAAGAGTTTAGACACTAGGAGAAGATAAGGAACACACCCATTATCAAGAAATCACATTAGGATTCTCTTTTTAACCTGTTCCTTAAAACACTAGTGCTTAGGAAATCTATTGGAGGCAGAAGCAGTCAAGGGTAGCTTAGGGTTAGGGTTAGGGTTAGGGTTAGGGTTAGGGTACGGCTTAGGGTACGGGTTCGGGTACGGGTTCGTGTACGGCGTAGGGTATGGGTTAGGGTTAGGGTTAGGGTTAGTTTGAAGGTTAGGGCTCGGTTTAGGGTACGGGTTAGGATTAAGGTTCGTGTTAGGGTTAGGGTAGGGGTTAGGGTTAGGGTACGCGTTAGGTTTAGGGTAGTAATTAAACCTATCCCACTCTCTAGATACCCCTTAGCACGTCAAGGTATATTATTTGGGGGTCCAGCCATGGAGAAGAGTTTAGACACTAGGAGAAGATAAGGAACACACCCATTATCAAGAAATCACATTAGGATTCTCTTTTTAACCTGTTCCTTAAAACACTAGTGCTTAGGAAATCTATTGGAGGCAGAAGCAGTCAAGGGTAGCTTAGGGTTAGGGTTAGGGTTAGGGTTAGGGTTATTGTTAGGGTAAGGCTTAGAGTACGGGTTCGGGTACGGGTTCGGGTATGGCGTACGGTATGGGTTAGGGTTAGGGTTAGGGTTAGTTTGAGGGTTAGGGCTCGGTTTAGGGTACGGGTTAGGATTAGGGTACGTGTTAGTGTTAGGGTACGCGTTAGGGTTAGGGTAGTTATTAAACCTATCCCACTCTCTAGATACCCCTTAGCACGTCAAGGAATATTATTTGGGGGTCCAGCCATGGAGAAGAGTTTAGACACTAGGAGAAGATAAGGAGCACACCCATTATCAAGAAATCACATTAGGATTCTCTTTTTAACCTGTTCCTTAAAACACTAGTGCTTAGGAAATCTATTGGAGGCAGAAGCATTCAAGGGTAGCTTAGGGTTAGGGTTAGGGTTAGGGTTAGGGTTAGTGTTAGGGTACGGGTTCCGGTACGGGTTCGGGTACGGCGTAGGGTATGGGTTAGGATTAGGGTTAGGGTTAGTTTGAGGGTTAGGGCTCGGTTTAGGTTACGGGTTAGGATTAGGGTACGTGTTAGGGTTAGTGTAGGGGTTAGGGTTAGGGTACGCGTTAGGGTTACGGTAGTTATTAAACATATCCCACTCTCTAGATACCCCTTAGTACGTCAAGGAATATTATTTGGGGGTCCAGCCATGGAGAAGAGTTTAGACACTAGGAGAAAATAAGGAACACACCCATTATCAAGAAATCACATTAGGATTCTCTTTTTAACCTGTTCCTTAAAACACTAGTGCTTAGGAAATCTATTGGAGGCAGAAGCAGTCAAGGGTAGCTTAGGGTTAGGGTTAGGGTTAGGGTACGGCTTAGGGTACGGGTTCGGGTACGGGTCCGGGTACGGGTTTGGGTATGGCGTAGGGTATGGGTTAGGGTTAGGGTTAGGGTTAGTTTGAGGGTTAGGGCTCGGTTTAGGGTACGGGTTAGGATTAGGGTACGTGTTAGGGTTAGGGTAGGGGTTAGGGTTAGGGTACGCGTTAGGGTTAGGGTAGTTATTAAACCTATCCCACTCTCTAGATACCCTTTAGCACGTCAAGGAATATTATTTGGGGGTCCAGCCATGGAGAAGAGTTTAGACACTAGGAGAAGATAAGGAACACACCCATTATCCTGAAATCACATTAGGATTCTCTTTTTAACCTGTTCCTTAATACACTAGTGCTTAGGAAATCTATTGGAGGCAGAAGCAGTCAAGGGTAGCTTAGGGTTAGGTTTAGGGTTAGGGTTAGGGTTAGGGTACGGCTTACGGTACGTGTTTGGGTCCGGGTTCGTGTACGGCGTAGGGTATGGGTTAGTGTTCGGGTTAGGGTTAGTTTGAGGGTTAGGGCTCGGTTTAGGGTACGGGTTAGGATTAGTGTACGTGTTAGGGTTAGGGTAGAGGTTAGGGTTAGGGTACGCGTTAGGGTTAGGGTAGTTATTAAACCTATCCCACTCTCTAGATACCCCTTAGCACGTCAAGGAATATTATTTGGGGGTTCAGCCATGGAGAAGAGTTTAGACACTAGGAGAAGATAAGGAACTCACCCATTATCCTGAAATCACATTAGGATTCTCTTTTTAACCTGTTCCTTAATACACTAGTGCTTAGGAAATCTATTAGAGGCAGAAGCAGTGAAGGGTAGCTTAGGGTTAGGGTTAGGGTTAGGTTTAGGGTTAGGGTTAGGGTACGGCTTAGGGAACGGGTTCGGGTACGGGTTCGGGTACGGCGTAGGGTATGGGTTAGGTTTAGGGTTAGGGTTAGTTTGAGGGTTAGGGCTCGGTTTAGGGTACGGGTTAGGATTAGTGTACGTGTTAGGGTTAGGGTAGAGGTTAGGGTTAGGGTACGCGTTAGGGTTAGGGTAGTTATTAAACCTATCCCACTCTCTAGATACCCCTTAGCACGTCAAGGAATATTATTTGGGGGTCCAGCCATGGAGAAGAGTTTAGACACTAGGAGAAGATAAGGAACACACCCATTATCAAGAAATCACATTAGGATTCTCTTTTTAACCTGTTCCTTAAAACACTAGTGCTTAGGAAATCTATTGGAGGCAGAAGCAGTCAAGGGTAGCTTAGGGTTAGGGTTAGGGTTAGGGTTAGGGTTTTTGTTAGGGTAAGGCTTAGAGTACGGGTTCGGGTACGGCGTAGGGTATGGGTTAGGGTTAGGGTTAGGGTTAGTTTGAGGGTTAGGGCTCGGATTAGGGTACGGGTTAGGATTAGTGTACGTGTTAGGGTTAGGGTAGAGGTTAGGGTTAGGATACGCGTTAGGGTTAGGGTAGTTATTAAACCTATCCCACTCTCTAGATACCCCTTAGCACGTCAAGGAATATTATTTGGGGGTCCAGCCTTGGAGAAGAGTTTAGACACTAGGAGAAGATAAGGAACACACCCATTATCAAGAAATCACATTAGGATTCTCTTTTTAACCTGTTCCTTAAAACACTAGTGCTTAGGAAATCTATTGGAGGCAGAAGCAGTCAAGGGTAACTTAGGGTTAGGGTTAGGGTTAGGGTTAGGGTTAGGGTTAGGGTTAGGGTACGGCTTAGGTTACGGGTTCGGGTATGGGTTCGTGTACGGCGTAGGGTATGGGTTAGGGTTAGGGTTAGGGTTAGTTTGAAGGTTAGGGCTCGGATTAGGGTACGGGTTAGGATTAGGGTTCGTGTTAGGGTTAGGGTAGGGGTTAGGGTTAGGGTACGCGTTAGGGTTAGGGTAGTTATTAAACCTATCCCACTCTCTAGATACCCCTTAGCACGTCAAGGAATATTATTTGGGGGTCCAGCCATGGAGAAGAGTTTAGACACTAGGAGAAGATAAGGAACACACCCATTATCCTGAAATCACATTAGGATTCTCTTTTTAACCTGTTACTTAATACACTAGTGCTTAGGAAATCTATTGGAGGCAGAAGCAGTCAAGGGTAGCTTAGGGTTAGGGTTAGGGTTAGGGTTAGGGTACGGCTTACGGTACGGGTTTGGGTCCGGGTTCGTGTACGGCGTAGGGTATGGGTTAGTGTTAGGGTTAGGGTTAGTTTGAGGGTTAGGGCTCGGTTTAGGGTACGGGTTAGGATTAGTGTACGTGTTAGGGTTAGGGTAGAGGTTAGGGTTAGGGTACGCGTTAGGGTTAGGGTAGTTATTAAACCTATCCCAGTCTCTAGATACCCCTTAGCACGTCAAGGAATATTATTTGGTGGTCCAGCCATGGAGAAGAGTTTAGACACTAGGAGAAGATAAGGAACACACCCATTATCCTGAAATCGCATTAGGATTCTCTTTTTAACCTGTTCCTTAATACACTAGTGCTTAGGAAATCTATTAGAGGCAGAAGCAGTGAAGGGTAGCTTAGGGTTAGGGTTAGGGTTAGGTTTAGGGTTGGGGTTAGGGTACGGCTTAGGGAACGGGTTCGGGTACGGGTTCGGGTACGGCGTAGGGTATGGGTTAGGGTTAGGGTTAGGGTTAGTTTGAGGGTTAGGGCTCGGTTTAGGGTACGGGTTAGGATTAGTGTACGTGTTAGGGTTAGGGTAGAGGTTAGGGTTAGGGTACGCGTTAGGTTTAGGGTAGTTATTAAACCTATCCCACTCTCTAGATACCCCTTAGCACGTCAAGGAATATTATTTGGGGGTCCAGCCATGGAGAAGAGTTTAGACACTAGGAGAAGATAAGGAACACACCCATTATCAAGAAATCACATTAGGATTCTCTTTTTAACCTGTTCCTTAAAACACTAGTGCTTAGGAAATCTATTGGAGGCAGAAGCAGTCAAGGGTAGCTTAGGGTTAGGTTTAGGGTTAGGGTTAGGGTTTTTGTTAGGGTAAGGATTAGAGTACGGGTTGGGGTACGGGTTCGGGTACGGCGTAGGGTATGGGTTAGTGTTAGGGTTAGTTTGAGGGTTAGGGCTCGGTTTAGGGTACGGGTTAGGATTAGGGTACGTGTTAGGTTTAGGGTAGGTGATAGGGTTAGGGTACGCGTTAGGGTTAGGGTAGTTATTAAACCTATCCCACTCTCTAGATACCCCTTAGCACGTCAAGGAATATTATTTGGGGGTCCAGCCATGGAGAAGAGTTTAGACACTAGGAGAAGATAAGGAACACACCCATTATCAAGAAATCACATTAGGATTCTCTTTTTAACCTGTTCCTTAAAACACTAGTGCTTAGGAAATCTATTGGAGGCAGAAGAAGCCAAGGGAAGCTTAGGGTTAGGCTTAGGGTAAGGGTTAGCTTTAGGGTACGGCTTAGGGTACGGGTTCGGGTACGGGTTCGGGTACAGCATAGGGTATGGGTTAGGGTTAGGGTTAGGGTTAGTTGGAGGGTTAGGGCTCGGTTTAAGGTACGGGTTAGGTTTAGGGTACGTGTTAGGGTTAGGGTAGGGGTTAGGGTTAGGGTACGCGTTAGGGTTAGGGTAGTTATTAAACCCATCCCACTCTCTAGATACCCCTTAGCACGTCGAGGAATATTATTTGGGGGTCCAGCCATGGAGAAGAGTTTAGACACTAGGAGAAGATAAGGAACACACCCATTATCAAGAAATCACATTAGGATTCTCTTTTTAACGTGTTCCTTAAAACACTAGTGCTTAGGAAATCTAATGGAGGCAGAAGCAGTCAAGGGTAGCTTAGGGTTAGGGTTAGGGTTAGGGTACGTCTTAAGGTACGGGTTCGGGTACGGGTTCGGGTACGGGTTCGGGTATGGCGTAGGGTATGGGTTAGGGTTACGGTTAGGGTTAGTTTGAGGGTTAGGGCTCGGTTTAGGGTACGGGTTAGGAATAGTGTACGTGATAGGGTTAGGGTAGGGGTTAGGGTTAGGGTAGTTATTAAACCTATCCCACTCTCTAGATACCCCTTATCACGTCAAGGAATATTATTTGGGTGTCCAGCCATGGAGAAGAGTTTAGACACTAGGAGAAGATAAGGAACACACCCATTATCAAGAAATCACATTAGGATTCTCTTTTTAACCTGTTCCTTAAAACACTAGTGCTTAGGAAATCTATTGGAGGCAGAAGCAGTCAAGGGTAGCTTAGGGTTAGGTTTAGGGTTAGGGTTAGGTTTAGTGTTAGGGTACGGGTTCGGGTACGGGTTCGTGTACGCCATAGGGTATGGGTTAGGGTTAGGGTTAGGGTTAGTTTGAAGGTTAGGGCTCAGTTTAGGGTACGGATTAGGATTAGGGTTCGGGTTAGGGTTAGGGTAGGGGTTAGGGTTAGGGTACGCGTTAGGGTTAGGGTAGTTATTAAACCTATCCCACTCTCTAGATACCCTTTAGCACGTCAAGGAATATTATTTGGGGGTCCAGCCATGGAGAAGAGTTTAGACACTAGGAGAAGATAAGGAACACACCCATTATCAAGAAATCACATTAGGATTCTATTTTTAACCTGTTCCTTAAAACACTAGTGCTTAGGAAATCTATTGGAGGCAGAAGCAGTCAAGGGTAGCTTAGGGTTAGGGTTAGGGTTAGGGTTAGGGTTAGGGTTAGGGTTAGGGTACGGCTTAGGGTTTCGGGTTCGGGTACGGGTTCGGGTACGGCGTAGGGTATGGGTTAGGGTTAGGGTTAGTTTGAGGGTTAGGGCTCGGTTTAGGGTACGGGTTAGGATTAGGGTACCTGTTAGGGATAGGGTAGCGGTTAGGGTTAGGGTACGCGTTAGGGTTAGGGTAGTTATTAAACCTATCCCACTCTCTAGATACCCCTTAGCACGTCAAGGAATATTATTTGGGGGTCCAGCCATGGAGAAGAGTTTAGACACTAGGAAAAGATAAGGAACACACCCATTATCAAGAAATCACATTAGGATTCTCTTTTTAACCTGTTCCTTAAAACACTAGTGCTTAGGAAATCTATTGGAGTCAGAAGCAGTCAAGGGTAGCTTAGGGTTAGGGTTAGGGTTAGGGATAGGGTTAGGGTACGGCTTAGGGTACGGGTTCGGGTACGGGTTCGGGTACGGCGTAGGGTAAGGGTTAGGGTTAGGGTTAGGGTTAGTTTGAGGGTTAGGGCTCGGTTTAGGGTACGGGTTAGGATTAGGGTACCTGTTAGGGTTAGGGTAGCGGTTAGGGTTAGGGTACGCGTTAGGGTTAGGGTAGTTATTAAACCTATCCCACTCTCTAGATACCCCTTAGCACGTCAAGGAATATTATTTGGGGGTCCAGCCATGGAGAAGAGTTTAGACACTAAGAGAAGATAAGGAACACACCCATTATCAAGAAATCACATTAGGATTCTCTTTTTAACCTGTTCCTTAAAACACTAGTGCTTAGGAAATCTATTGGAGGCAGAAGCAGTCAAGGGTAGATTAGGGTTAGGGTTAGGGTTAGGGTTAGGGTTAGTGTTAGGGTACGGCTTAGGGTACGGGTTCGGGTATGGGTTCGGGTACGGCGTAGGGTATGGGTTAGGGTTAGGGTTAGGGTTAGTTTGAGGGTTAGGGCTCGGTTTAGGGTACGGGTTAGGATTAGGGTACGTGTTAGAGTTAGGGTAGGGGTTAGGGTTAGGGTACGCGTTAGGGTTAGGGTAGTTATTAAACCCATCCCACTCTCTAGATACCCCTTAGCAAGTCAAGGAATATTATTTGGGGGTCCAGCCATGGAGAAGAGTTTAGACACTAGGAGAAGATAAGGAACACACCCATTATCAAGAAATCACATTAGGATTCTGTTTTTAACCTGTTCCTTAAAACACTAGTGCTTAGGAAATCTATTGGAGGCAGAAGCAGTCAAGGGTAGCTTAGGGTTAGGGTTAGGGTTAGTGTTAGGGTACGGCTAAGGGTACGGTTTCGGTTACGGGTTCGGGTACGGCGTAGGGTATGGGTTAGGGTTAGGGTTAGGGTTAGTTTGAGGGTTAGGGCTCGGTTTAGGGTACGGGTTAGGATTAGGGTACGTGTTAGGGTTAGGGTAGTGGTTAGGGTTAGGGTACGCGTTAGGGTTAGGGTAGTTATTAAACCTATCCCACTCTCTAGATACCCCTTAGCACGTCAAGGAATATTATTTGGGGGTCCAGCCATGGAGAAGAGTTTAGACACTAGGAGAAGATAAGGAACACACCCATTATCCTGAAATCACATTAGGATTCTCTTTTTAACCTGTTCCTTAATACACTAGTGCTTAGGAAATCTACTGGAGGCAGAAGCAGTCAAGGGTAGCTTCGGGTTAGGGTTAGGGTTAGGGTTAGGGTTAGGGTACGGCTTAGGTTACGGGTTCGGATACGGCGTAGGGTATGGGTTAGGGTTAGTGTTAGGGTTAGTTTGAGGGTTAGGGCTCGGATTAGGGTACGGGTTAGGATTAGTGTACGTGTTAGGGTTAGGGTAGAGGTTAGGGTTAGGGTACGCGTTAGGGTTAGGGTAGTTATTAAACCTATCCCACTCTCTAGATACCCCTTAGCACGTCAAGGAATATTATTTGGGGGTCCAGCCTTGGAGAAGAGTTTAGACACTAGGAGAAGATAAGGAACACACCCATTATCAAGAAATCACATTAGGATTCTCTTTTTAACCTGTTCCTTAAAACACTAGTGCTTAGGAAATCTATTGGAGGCAGAAGCAGTCAAGGGTAACTTAGGGTTAGGGTTAGGGGTAGGGTTAGGGTTAGGGTTAGGGTTAGGGTACGGCTTAGGGTACGGGTTCGGGTACGGGTTCGTGTACGGCGTAGGGTATGGGTTAGGGTTAGGGTTAGGGTTAGTTTGAAGGTTAGGGCTTGGATTAGGGTACGGGTTAGGATTAGGGTTCGTGTTAGGGTTAGGGTAGGGGTTAGGGTTAGGGTACGCGTTAGGGTTAGGGTAGTTATTAAACCTATCCCACTCTCTAGATACCCCTTAGCACGTCAAGGAATATTATTTGGGGGTCCAGCCATGGAGAAGAGTTTAGACACTAGGAGAAGATAAGGAACACACCCATTATCCTGAAATCACATTAGGATTCTCTTTTTAACCTGTTACTTAATACACTAGTGCTTAGGAAATCTATTGGAGGCAGAAGCAGTCAAGGGTAGCTTAGGGTTAGGGTTAGGGTTAGGGTTAGGGTACGGCTTACGGTACGGGTTTGGGTCCGGGTTCGTGTACGGCGTAGGGTATGGGTTAGTGTTAGGGTTAGGGTTAGTTTGAGGGTTAGGGCTCGGTTTAGGGTACGGGTTAGGATTAGTGTACGTGTTAGGGTTAGGGTAGAGGTTAGGGTTAGGGTACGCGTTAGGGTTAGGGTAGTTATTAAACCTATCCCAGTCTCTAGATACCCCTTAGCACGTCAAGGAATATTATTTGGTGGTCCAGCCATGGAGAAGAGTTTAGACACTAGGAGAAGATAAGGAACACACCCATTATCCTGAAATCGCATTAGGATTCTCTTTTTAACCTGTTCCTTAATACACTAGTGCTTAGGAAATCTATTAGAGGCAGAAGCAGTGAAGGGTAGCTTAGGGTTAGGGTTAGGGTTAGGTTTAGGGTTGGGGTTAGGGTACGGCTTAGGGAACGGGTTCGGGTACGGGTTCGGGTACGGCGTAGGGTATGGGTTAGGGTTAGGGTTAGGGTTAGTTTGAGGGTTAGGGCTCGGTTTAGGGTACGGGTTAGGATTAGGGTACGTGTTAGTGTTAGGGTACGCGTTAGGGTTAGGGTAGTTATTAACCCTATCCCACTCTCTAGATACCCCTTAGCACGTCAAGGAATATTATTTGGGGGTCCATCCATGGAGAAGAGTTTAGACACTAGGAGAAGATAAGGAACACACCCATTATCAAGAAATCACATTAGGATTCTCTTTTTAACGTGTTCCTTCAAACACTAGTGCTTAGGAAATCTATCGGAGGCAGAAGCAGTCAAGGGTAGCTTAGGGTTAGGGTTAGGGTTAGGGTTAGGGTTAGTGTTAGGGTACGGGTTCGGGTACGGGTTCGGGTACGGCGTAGGGTATGGGTTAGGGTTAGGGTTAGGGTTAGTTTGAGGGTTAGGGCTCGGTTTAGGGTACGGGTTAGGATTAGGGTACGTGTTAGTGTTAGGGTACGCGTTAGGGTTAGGGTAGTTATTAAACCTATCCCACTCTCTAGATACCCTTTAGCACGTCAAGGAATATTATTTGGGGGTCCAGCCATGGAGAAGAGTTTAGACACTAGGAGAAGATAAGGAACACACCCATTATCCTGAAATCACATTAGGATTCTCTTTTTAACCTGTTCCTTAATACACTAGTGCTTAGGAAATCTATTGGAGGCAGAAGCAGTCAAGGGTAGCTTAGGGTTAGGTTTAGGGTTAGGGTTAGGGTTAGGGTACGGCTTACGGTACGTGTTTGGGTCCGGGTTCGTGTACGGCGTAGGGTATGGGTTAGTGTTCGGGTTAGGGTTAGTTTGAGGGTTAGGGCTCGGTTTAGGGTACGGGTTAGGATTAGTGTACGTGTTAGGGTTAGGGTAGAGGTTAGGGTTAGGGTACGCGTTAGGGTTAGGGTAGTTATTAAACCTATCCCACTCTCTAGATACCCCTTAGCACGTCAAGGAATATTATTTGGGGGTTCAGCCATGGAGAAGAGTTTAGACACTAGGAGAAGATAAGGAACTCACCCATTATCCTGAAATCACATTAGGATTCTCTTTTTAACCTGTTCCTTAATACACTAGTGCTTAGGAAATCTATTAGAGGCAGAAGCAGTGAAGGGTAGCTTAGGGTTAGGGTTAGGGTTAGGTTTAGGGTTAGGGTTAGGGTACGGCTTAGGGAACGGGTTCGGGTACGGGTTCGGGTACGGCGTAGGGTATGGGTTAGGTTTAGGGTTAGGGTTAGTTTGAGGGTTAGGGCTCGGTTTAGGGTACGGGTTAGGATTAGTGTACGTGTTAGGGTTAGGGTAGAGGTTAGGGTTAGGGTACGCGTTAGGGTTAGGGTAGTTATTAAACCTATCCCACTCTCTAGATACCCCTTAGCACGTCAAGGAATATTATTTGGGGGTCCAGCCATGGAGAAGAGTTTAGACACTAGGAGAAGATAAGGAACACACCCATTATCAAGAAATCACATTAGGATTCTCTTTTTAACCTGTTCCTTAAAACACTAGTGCTTAGGAAATCTATTGGAGGCAGAAGCAGTCAAGGGTAGCTTAGGGTTAGGGTTAGGGTTAGGGTTAGGGTTTTTGTTAGGGTAAGGCTTAGAGTACGGGTTCGGGTACGGCGTAGGGTATGGGTTAGGGTTAGGGTTAGGGTTAGTTTGAGGGTTAGGGCTCGGATTAGGGTACGGGTTAGGATTAGTGTACGTGTTAGGGTTAGGGTAGAGGTTAGGGTTAGGGTACGCGTTAGGGTTAGGGTAGTTATTAAACCTATCCCACTCTCTAGATACCCCTTAGCACGTCAAGGAATATTATTTGGGGGTCCAGCCTTGGAGAAGAGTTTAGACACTAGGAGAAGATAAGGAACACACCCATTATCAAGAAATCACATTAGGATTCTCTTTTTAACCTGTTCCTTAAAACACTAGTGCTTAGGAAATCTATTGGAGGCAGAAGCAGTCAAGGGTAACTTAGGGTTAGGGTTAGGGTTAGGGTTAGGGTTAGGGTTAGGGTTAGGGTACGGCTTAGGGTACGGGTTCGGGTATGGGTTCGTGTACGGCGTAGGGTATGGGTTAGGGTTAGGGTTAGGGTTAGTTTGAAGGTTAGGGCTCGGATTAGGGTACGGGTTAGGATTAGGGTTCGTGTTAGGGTTAGGGTAGGGGTTAGGGTTAGGGTACGCGTTAGGGTTAGGGTAGTTATTAAACCTATCCCACTCTCTAGATACCCCTTAGCACGTCAAGGAATATTATTTGGGGGTCCAGCCATGGAGAAGAGTTTAGACACTAGGAGAAGATAAGGAACACACCCATTATCCTGAAATCACATTAGGATTCTCTTTTTAACCTGTTACTTAATACACTAGTGCTTAGGAAATCTATTGGAGGCAGAAGCAGTCAAGGGTAGCTTAGGGTTAGGGTTAGGGTTAGGGTTAGGGTACGGCTTACGGTACGGGTTTGGGTCCGGGTTCGTGTACGGCGTAGGGTATGGGTTAGTGTTAGTGTTAGGGTTAGTTTGAGGGTTAGGGCTCGGTTTAGGGTACGGGTTAGGATTAGTGTACGTGTTAGGGTTAGGGTAGAGGTTAGGGTTAGGGTACGCGTTAGGGTTAGGGTAGTTATTAAACCTATCCCAGTCTCTAGATACCCCTTAGCACGTCAAGGAATATTATTTGGTGGTCCAGCCATGGAGAAGAGTTTAGACACTAGGAGAAGATAAGGAACACACCCATTATCCTGAAATCGCATTAGGATTCTCTTTTTAACCTGTTCCTTAATACACTAGTGCTTAGGAAATCTATTAGAGGCAGAAGCAGTGAAGGGTAGCTTAGGGTTAGGGTTAGGGTTAGGTTTAGGGTTGGGGTTAGGGTACGGCTTAGGGAACGGGTTCGGGTACGGGTTCGGGTACGGCGTAGGGTATGGGTTAGGGTTAGGGTTAGGGTTAGTTTGAGGGTTAGGGCTCGGTTTAGGGTACGGGTTAGGATTAGTGTACGTGTTAGGGTTAGGGTAGAGGTTAGGGTTAGGGTACGCGTTAGGTTTAGGGTAGTTATTAAACCTATCCCACTCTCTAGATACCCCTTAGCACGTCAAGGAATATTATTTGGGGGTCCAGCCATGGAGAAGAGTTTAGACACTAGGAGAAGATAAGGAACACACCCATTATCAAGAAATCACATTAGGATTCTCTTTTTAACCTGTTCCTTAAAACACTAGTGCTTAGGAAATCTATTGGAGGCAGAAGCAGTCAAGGGTAGCTTAGGGTTAGGTTTAGGGTTAGGGTTAGGGTTTTTGTTAGGGTAAGGATTAGAGTACGGGTTGGGGTACGGGTTCGGGTACGGCGTAGGGTATGGGTTAGTGTTAGGGTTAGTTTGAGGGTTAGGGCTCGGTTTAGGGTACGGGTTAGGATTAGGGTACGTGTTAGGTTTAGGGTAGGTGATAGGGTTAGGGTACGCGTTAGGGTTAGGGTAGTTATTAAACCTATCCCACTCTCTAGATACCCCTTAGCACGTCAAGGAATATTATTTGGGGGTCCAGCCATGGAGAAGAGTTTAGACACTAGGAGAAGATAAGGAACACACCCATTATCAAGAAATCACATTAGGATTCTCTTTTTAACCTGTTCCTTAAAACACTAGTGCTTAGGAAATCTATTGGAGGCAGAAGAAGCCAAGGGAAGCTTAGGGTTAGGCTTAGGGTAAGGGTTAGCTTTAGGGTACGGCTTAGGGTACGGGTTCGGGTACGGGTTCGGGTACAGCATAGGGTATGGGTTAGGGTTAGGGTTAGGGTTAGTTGGAGGGTTAGGGCTCGGTTTAAGGTACGGGTTAGGTTTAGGGTACGTGTTAGGGTTAGGGTACGCGTTAGGGTTAGGGTAGTTATTAAACCCATCCCACTCTCTAGATACCCCTTAGCACGTCGAGGAATATTATTTGGGGGTCCAGCCATGGAGAAGAGTTTAGACACTAGGAGAAGATAAGGAACACACCCATTATCAAGAAATCACATTAGGATTCTCTTTTTAACGTGTTCCTTAAAACACTAGTGCTTAGGAAATCTAATGGAGGCAGAAGCAGTCAAGGGTAGCTTAGGGTTAGGGTTAGGGTTAGGGTACGTCTTAAGGTACGGGTTCGGGTACGGGTTCGGGTACGGGTTCGGGTATGGCGTAGGGTATGGGTTAGGGTTACGGTTAGGGTTAGTTTGAGGGTTAGGGCTCGGTTTAGGGTACGGGTTAGGAATAGTGTACGTGATAGGGTTAGGGTAGGGGTTAGGGTTAGGGTAGTTATTAAACCTATCCCACTCTCTAGATACCCCTTATCACGTCAAGGAATATTATTTGGGTGTCCAGCCATGGAGAAGAGTTTAGACACTAGGAGAAGATAAGGAACACACCCATTATCAAGAAATCACATTAGGATTCTCTTTTTAACCTGTTCCTTAAAACACTAGTGCTTAGGAAATCTATTGGAGGCAGAAGCAGTCAAGGGTAGCTTAGGGTTAGGTTTAGGGTTAGGGTTAGGTTTAGTGTTAGGGTACGGGTTCGGGTACGGGTTCGTGTACGCCATAGGGTATGGGTTAGGGTTAGGGTTAGGGTTAGTTTGAAGGTTAGGGCTCAGTTTAGGGTACGGATTAGGATTAGGGTTCGGGTTAGGGTTAGGGTAGGGGTTAGGGTTAGGGTACGCGTTAGGGTTAGGGTAGTTATTAAACCTATCCCACTCTCTAGATACCCTTTAGCACGTCAAGGAATATTATTTGGGGGTCCAGCCATGGAGAAGAGTTTAGACACTAGGAGAAGATAAGGAACACACCCATTATCAAGAAATCACATTAGGATTCTATTTTTAACCTGTTCCTTAAAACACTAGTGCTTAGGAAATCTATTGGAGGCAGAAGCAGTCAAGGGTAGCTTAGGGTTAGGGTTAGGGTTAGGGTTAGGGTTAGGGTTAGGGTTAGGGTACGGCTTAGGGTTTCGGGTTCGGGTACGGGTTCGGGTACGGCGTAGGGTATGGGTTAGGGTTAGGGTTAGTTTGAGGGTTAGGGCTCGGTTTAGGGTACGGGTTAGGATTAGGGTACCTGTTAGGGATAGGGTAGCGGTTAGGGTTAGGGTACGCGTTAGGGTTAGGGTAGTTATTAAACCTATCCCACTCTCTAGATACCCCTTAGCACGTCAAGGAATATTATTTGGGGGTCCAGCCATGGAGAAGAGTTTAGACACTAGGAAAAGATAAGGAACACACCCATTATCAAGAAATCACATTAGGATTCTCTTTTTAACCTGTTCCTTAAAACACTAGTGCTTAGGAAATCTATTGGAGTCAGAAGCAGTCAAGGGTAGCTTAGGGTTAGGGTTAGGGTTAGGGATAGGGTTAGGGTACGGCTTAGGGTACGGGTTCGGGTACGGGTTCGGGTACGGCGTAGGGTAAGGGTTAGGGTTAGGGTTAGGGTTAGTTTGAGGGTTAGGGCTCGGTTTAGGGTACGGGTTAGGATTAGGGTACCTGTTAGGGTTAGGGTAGCGGTTAGGGTTAGGGTACGCGTTAGGGTTAGGGTAGTTATTAAACCTATCCCACTCTCTAGATACCCCTTAGCACGTCAAGGAATATTATTTGGGGGTCCAGCCATGGAGAAGAGTTTAGACACTAAGAGAAGATAAGGAACACACCCATTATCAAGAAATCACATTAGGATTCTCTTTTTAACCTGTTCCTTAAAACACTAGTGCTTAGGAAATCTATTGGAGGCAGAAGCAGTCAAGGGTAGATTAGGGTTAGGGTTAGGGTTAGGGTTAGGGTTAGTGTTAGGGTACGGCTTAGGGTACGGGTTCGGGTATGGGTTCGGGTACGGCGTAGGGTATGGGTTAGGGTTAGGGTTAGGGTTAGTTTGAGGGTTAGGGCTCGGTTTAGGGTACGGGTTAGGATTAGGGTACGTGTTAGAGTTAGGGTAGGGGTTAGGGTTAGGGTACGCGTTAGGGTTAGGGTAGTTATTAAACCCATCCCACTCTCTAGATACCCCTTAGCAAGTCAAGGAATATTATTTGGGGGTCCAGCCATGGAGAAGAGTTTAGACACTAGGAGAAGATAAGGAACACACCCATTATCAAGAAATCACATTAGGATTCTGTTTTTAACCTGTTCCTTAAAACACTAGTGCTTAGGAAATCTATTGGAGGCAGAAGCAGTCAAGGGTAGCTTAGGGTTAGGGTTAGGGTTAGTGTTAGGGTACGGCTAAGGGTACGGTTTCGGTTACGGGTTCGGGTACGGCGTAGGGTATGGGTTAGGGTTAGGGTTAGGGTTAGTTTGAGGGTTAGGGCTCGGTTTAGGGTACGGGTTAGGATTAGGGTACGTGTTAGGGTTAGGGTAGTGGTTAGGGTTAGGGTACGCGTTAGGGTTAGGGTAGTTATTAAACCTATCCCACTCTCTAGATACCCCTTAGCACGTCAAGGAATATTATTTGGGGGTCCAGCCATGGAGAAGAGTTTAGACACTAGGAGAAGATAAGGAACACACCCATTATCCTGAAATCACATTAGGATTCTCTTTTTAACCTGTTCCTTAATACACTAGTGCTTAGGAAATCTACTGGAGGCAGAAGCAGTCAAGGGTAGCTTCGGGTTAGGGTTAGGGTTAGGGTTAGGGTTAGGGTACGGCTTAGGTTACGGGTTCGGATACGGCGTAGGGTATGGGTTAGGGTTAGTGTTAGGGTTAGTTTGAGGGTTAGGGCTCGGATTAGGGTACGGGTTAGGATTAGTGTACGTGTTAGGGTTAGGGTAGAGGTTAGGGTTAGGGTACGCGTTAGGGTTAGGGTAGTTATTAAACCTATCCCACTCTCTAGATACCCCTTAGCAAGTCAAGGAATATTATTTGGGGGTCCAGCCTTGGAGAAGAGTTTAGACACTAGGAGAAGATAAGGAACACACCCATTATCAAGAAATCACATTAGGATTCTCTTTTTAACCTGTTCCTTAAAACACTAGTGCTTAGGAAATCTATTGGAGGCAGAAGCAGTCAAGGGTAACTTAGGGTTAGGGTTAGGGGTAGGGTTAGGGTTAGGGTTAGGGTTAGGGTACGGCTTAGGGTACGGGTTCGGGTACGGGTTCGTGTACGGCGTAGGGTATGGGTTAGGGTTAGGGTTAGGGTTAGTTTGAAGGTTAGGGCTTGGATTAGGGTACGGGTTAGGATTAGGGTTCGTGTTAGGGTTAGGGTAGGGGTTAGGGTTAGGGTACGCGTTAGGGTTAGGGTAGTTATTAAACCTATCCCACTCTCTAGATACCCCTTAGCACGTCAAGGAATATTATTTGGGGGTCCAGCCATGGAGAAGAGTTTAGACACTAGGAGAAGATAAGGAACACACCCATTATCCTGAAATCACATTAGGATTCTCTTTTTAACCTGTTACTTAATACACTAGTGCTTAGGAAATCTATTGGAGGCAGAAGCAGTCAAGGGTAGCTTAGGGTTAGGGTTAGGGTTAGGGTTAGGGTACGGCTTACGGTACGGGTTTGGGTCCGGGTTCGTGTACGGCGTAGGGTATGGGTTAGTGTTAGGGTTAGGGTTAGTTTGAGGGTTAGGGCTCGGTTTAGGGTACGGGTTAGGATTAGTGTACGTGTTAGGGTTAGGGTAGAGGTTAGGGTTAGGGTACGCGTTAGGGTTAGGGTAGTTATTAAACCTATCCCAGTCTCTAGATACCCCTTAGCACGTCAAGGAATATTATTTGGTGGTCCAGCCATGGAGAAGAGTTTAGACACTAGGAGAAGATAAGGAACACACCCATTATCCTGAAATCGCATTAGGATTCTCTTTTTAACCTGTTCCTTAATACACTAGTGCTTAGGAAATCTATTAGAGGCAGAAGCAGTGAAGGGTAGCTTAGGGTTAGGGTTAGGGTTAGGTTTAGGGTTGGGGTTAGGGTACGGCTTAGGGAACGGGTTCGGGTACGGGTTCGGGTACGGCGTAGGGTATGGGTTAGGGTTAGGGTTAGGGTTAGTTTGAGGGTTAGGGCTCGGTTTAGGGTACGGGTTAGGATTAGTGTACGTGTTAGGGTTAGGGTAGAGGTTAGGGTTAGGGTACGCGTTAGGTTTAGGGTAGTTATTAAACCTATCCCACTCTCTAGATACCCCTTAGCACGTCAAGGAATATTATTTGGGGGTCCAGCCATGGAGAAGAGTTTAGACACTAGGAGAAGATAAGGAACACACCCATTATCAAGAAATCACATTAGGATTCTCTTTTTAACCTGTTCCTTAAAACACTAGTGCTTAGGAAATCTATTGGAGGCAGAAGCAGTCAAGGGTAGCTTAGGGTTAGGTTTAGGGTTAGGGTTAGGGTTTTTGTTAGGGTAAGGATTAGAGTACGGGTTGGGGTACGGGTTCGGGTACGGCGTAGGGTATGGGTTAGTGTTAGGGTTAGTTTGAGGGTTAGGGCTCGGTTTAGGGTACGGGTTAGGATTAGGGTACGTGTTAGGTTTAGGGTAGGTGATAGGGTTAGGGTACGCGTTAGGGTTAGGGTAGTTATTAAACCTATCCCACTCTCTAGATACCCCTTAGCACGTCAAGGAATATTATTTGGGGGTCCAGCCATGGAGAAGAGTTTAGACACTAGGAGAAAATAAGGAACACACCCATTATCAAGAAATCACATTAGGATTCTCTTTTTAACCTGTTCCTTAAAACACTAGTGCTTAGGAAATCTATTGGAGGCAGAAGCAGTCAATGGTAGCTTAGGGTTAGGGTTAGGGTTAGTGTTAGGGTACGGCTTAGGGTACGGGTTCGAGTACGGGTTCGGGTACGGCGTAGGGTATGGGTTAGGGTTAGGGTTAGGGTTAGTTTGAGGGTTAGGGCTCGGTTTAGGGTACGGGTTAGGATTAGGGTACGTGTTAGTGTTAGGGTACGCGTTAGGGTTAGGGTAGTTATTAACCCTATCCCACTCTCTAGATACCCCTTAGCACGTCAAGGAATATTATTTGGGGGTCCATCCATGGAGAAGAGTTTAGACACTAGGAGAAGATAAGGAACACACCCATTATCAAGAAATCACATTAGGATTCTCTTTTTAACGTGTTCCTTCAAACACTAGTGCTTAGGAAATCTATCGGAGGCAGAAGCAGTCAAGGGTAGCTTAGGGTTAGGGTTAGGGTTAGGGTTAGGGTTAGTGTTAGGGTACGGGTTCGGGTACGGGTTCGGGTACGGCGTAGGGTATGGGTTAGGGTTAGGGTTAGGGTTAGTTTGAGGGTTAGGGCTCGGTTTAGGGTACGGGTTAGGATTAGGGTACGTGTTAGTGTTAGGGTACGCGTTAGGGTTAGGGTAGTTATTAAACCTATCCCACTCTCTAGATACCCCTTTGCACGTCAAGGAATATTATTTGGGGGTCCATCCATGGAGAAGAGTTTAGACACTAGGAGAAGATAAGGAACACACCCATTATCAAGAAATCACATTAGGATTCTCTTTTTAACCTGTTCCTTAAAACACTAGTGCTTAGGAAATCTATTGGAGGCAGAAGCAGTCAAGGGTAGCTTAGGGTTAGGGTTAGGGTTAGGGTACGTCTTAGGGTACGGGTTCGGGTACGGGTTCGGGTACGGGTTTCGGTATGGCGTAGGGTATGGGTTAGGGTTAGGGTTAGGGTTAGTTTGAGGGTTAGGGCTCGGTTTAGGGTACGGGTTAGGATTAGGGTACGTGTTAGGGTTAGGGTAGTGGTTAGGGTTAGGGTACGCGTTAGGGTTAGGGTAGTTATTAAACCTATCCCACTCTCTAGATACCCGTTAGCACGTCAAGGAATATTATTTGGGGGTCCAGCCATGGAGAAGAGTTTAGACACTAGGAGAAGATAAGGAACACACCCATTATCCTGAAATCACAATAGGATTCTCTTTTTAACCTGTTCCTTAATACACTAGTGCTTAGGAAATCTATTGGAGGCAGAAGCAGTCAAGGGTAGCTTAGGGTTAGGGTTAGGGTTAGGGTTAGGGTTAGGGTACGGCTTAGGGTACGGGTTCGGGTACGGCGTAGGGTATGGGTTAGGGTTAGGGTTAGGGTTAGTTTGAGGGTTAGGGCTCGGTTTACGGTACGGGTTAGGATTAGTGTACGTGTTAGGGTTAGGGTAGAGGTTAGGGTTAGGGTACGCGTTAGGGTTAGGGTAGTTATTAAACCTATCCCACTCTCTAGATACCCCTTAGCACGTCAAGGAATATTATTTGGGGGTCCAGCCTTGGAGAAGAGTTTAGACACTAGGAGAAGATAAGGAACACACCCATTATCAAGAAATCACATTAGGATTCTCTTTTTAACCTGTTCCTTAAAACACTAGTGCTAAGGAAATCCATTGGAGGCAGAAGCAGTCAAGGGTAACTTAGGGTTAGGGTTAGGGTTAGGGTTAGGGTTAGGGTTAGGGTTAGGGTACGGCTTAGGGTACGGGTTCGGGTACGGGTTCGTGTACGGCGTAGGGTATGGGTTAGGGTTAGGGTTATGGTTAGTTTGAAGGTTAGGGCTCGGTTTAGGGTACGGGTTAGGATTAGGGTTCGTGTTAGGGTTAGGGTAGGGGTTAGGGTTAGGGTACGCGTTAGGGTTAGGGTAGTTATTAAACCTATCCCACTCTCTAGATACCCCTTAGCACGTCAAGGAATATTATTTGGGGGTCCAGCCATGGAGAAGTGTTTAGACAATAGGAGAAGATAAGGAACACACCCATTATCCTGAAATCACATTAGGATTCTCTTTTTAACCTTTTCCTTAATACACTAGTGCCTAGGAAATCTATTGTAGGCAGTAGCAGTCAAGGGTAGCTTAGGGTTAGGGTTAGGATTAGGGTTAGGGTTAGGGTACGGCTTAGGGTACGGGTTCGGGTACTGGTTCGGGTACGGCATAGGGTATGGGTTAGGGTTAGGGTTAGGGTTAGTTTGAGGGTTAGGGCTCGGTTTAGGTTATGGGTTAGGATTAGGGTACGTGTTAGGGTTAGGGTAGGGGTTAGGGTTAGGGTACGCGTTAGGGTTAGGGTAGTTATTAAACCTATCCCACTCTCTAGATACCCCTTAGCACGTCAAGGAATATTATTTGGGGGTCCAGCCATGGAGAAGAGTTTAGACACTAGGAGAAGATAAGGAACACACCCATTATCAAGAAATCACATTAGGATTCTCTTTTTAACCTGTTCCTTAAAACACTAGTGCTTAGGAAATCTATTGGAGGCAGAAGCAGTCAAGGGTAGCTTAGGGTTAGGGTTAGGGTTAGGGTTAGGGTTAGGGTACGGCTTAGGGTACGGGTTCGGGTACGGGTTCGTGTACGGCGTAGGGTATGGGTTAGGGTTAGGGTTAGGGTTAGTTTGAAGGTTAGGGCTCGGTTTAGGGTACGGGTTAGGATTAAGGTTCTTGTTAGGGTTAGGGTAGGGGTTAGGGTTAGGGTACGCGTTAGGTTTAGGGTAGTAATTAAACCTATCCCACTCTCTAGATACCCCTTAGCACGTCAAGGAATATTATTTGGGGGTCCAGCCATGGAGAAGAGTTTAGACACTAGGAGAAGATAAGGAACACACCCATTATCAAGAAATCACATTAGGATTCTCTTTTTAACCTGTTCCTTAAAACACTAGTGCTTAGGAAATCTATTGGAGGCAGAAGCAGTCAAGGGTAGCTTAGGGTTAGGGTTAGGGTTAGGGTTAGGGTTAGGGTTATTGTTAGGGTAAGGCTTAGAGTACGGGTTCGGGTACGGGTTCGGGTATGGCGTACGGTATGGGTTAGGGTTAGGGTTAGGGTTAGTTTGAGGGTTAGGGCTCGGTTTAGGGTACGGGTTAGGATTAGGGTACGTGTTAGTGTTAGGGTACGCGTTAGGGTTAGGGTAGTTATTAAACCTATCCCACTCTCTAGATACCCCTTAGCACGTCAAGGAATATTATTTGGGGGTCCAGCCATGGAGAAGAGTTTAGACACTAGGAGAAGATAAGGAGCACACCCATTATCAAGAAATCACATTAGGATTCTCTTTTTAACCTGTTCCTTAAAACACTAGTGCTTAGGAAATCTATTGGAGGCAGAAGCATTCAAGGGTAGCTTAGGGTTAGGGTTAGGGTTAGGGTTAGGGTTAGTGTTAGGGTACGGGTTCCGGTACGGGTTCGGGTACGGCGTAGGGTATGGGTTAGGGTTAGGGTTAGGGTTAGTTTGAGGGTTAGGGCTCGGTTTAGGTTACGGGTTAGGATTAGGGTACGTGTTAGGGTTAGTGTAGGGGTTAGGGTTAGGGTACGCGTTAGGGTTACGGTAGTTATTAAACATATCCCACTCTCTAGATACCCCTTAGTACGTCAAGGAATATTATTTGGGGGTCCAGCCATGGAGAAGAGTTTAGACACTAGGAGAAAATAAGGAACACACCCATTATCAAGAAATCACATTAGGATTCTCTTTTTAACCTGTTCCTTAAAACACTAGTGCTTAGGAAATCTATTGGAGGCAGAAGCAGTCAAGGGTAGCTTAGGGTTAGGGTTAGGGTTAGGGTACGGCTTAGGGTACGGGTTCGGGTACGGGTCCGGGTACGGGTTTGGGTATGGCGTAGGGTATGGGTTAGGGTTAGGGTTAGGGTTAGTTTGAGGGTTAGGGCTCGGTTTAGGGTACGGGTTAGGATTAGGGTACGTGTTAGGGTTAGGGTAGGGGTTAGGGTTAGGGTACGCGTTAGGGTTAGGGTAGTTATTAAACCTATCCCACTCTCTAGATACCCTTTAGCACGTCAAGGAATATTATTTGGGGGTCCAGCCATGGAGAAGAGTTTAGACACTAGGAGAAGATAAGGAACACACCCATTATCCTGAAATCACATTAGGATTCTCTTTTTAACCTGTTCCTTAATACACTAGTGCTTAGGAAATCTATTGGAGGCAGAAGCAGTCAAGGGTAGCTTAGGGTTAGGTTTAGGGTTAGGGTTAGGGTTAGGGTACGGCTTACGGTACGTGTTTGGGTCCGGGTTCGTGTACGGCGTAGGGTATGGGTTAGTGTTCGGGTTAGGGTTAGTTTGAGGGTTAGGGCTCGGTTTAGGGTACGGGTTAGGATTAGTGTACGTGTTAGGGTTAGGGTAGAGGTTAGGGTTAGGGTACGCGTTAGGGTTAGGGTAGTTATTAAACCTATCCCACTCTCTAGATACCCCTTAGCACGTCAAGGAATATTATTTGGGGGTTCAGCCATGGAGAAGAGTTTAGACACTAGGAGAAGATAAGGAACTCACCCATTATCCTGAAATCACATTAGGATTCTCTTTTTAACCTGTTCCTTAATACACTAGTGCTTAGGAAATCTATTAGAGGCAGAAGCAGTGAAGGGTAGCTTAGGGTTAGGGTTAGGGTTAGGTTTAGGGTTAGGGTTAGGGTACGGCTTAGGGAACGGGTTCGGGTACGGGTTCGGGTACGGCGTAGGGTATGGGTTAGGTTTAGGGTTAGGGTTAGTTTGAGGGTTAGGGCTCGGTTTAGGGTACGGGTTAGGATTAGTGTACGTGTTAGGGTTAGGGTAGAGGTTAGGGTTAGGGTACGCGTTAGGGTTAGGGTAGTTATTAAACCTATCCCACTCTCTAGATACCCCTTAGCACGTCAAGGAATATTATTTGGGGGTCCAGCCATGGAGAAGAGTTTAGACACTAGGAGAAGATAAGGAACACACCCATTATCAAGAAATCACATTAGGATTCTCTTTTTAACCTGTTCCTTAAAACACTAGTGCTTAGGAAATCTATTGGAGGCAGAAGCAGTCAAGGGTAGCTTAGGGTTAGGGTTAGGGTTAGGGTTAGGGTTTTTGTTAGGGTAAGGCTTAGAGTACGGGTTCGGGTACGGCGTAGGGTATGGGTTAGGGTTAGGGTTAGGGTTAGTTTGAGGGTTAGGGCTCGGTTTAGGGTACGGGTTAGGATTAGGGTACGTGTTAGGTTTAGGGTAGGTGTTAGGGTTAGGGTACGCGTTAGGGTTAGGGTAGTTATTAAACCTATCCCACTCTGTAGATACCCCTTAGCACGTCAAGGAATATTATTTGGGGGTCCAGCCATGGAGAAGAGTTTAGACACTAGGAGAAGATAAGGAACACACCCATTATCAAGAAATCACATTAGGATTCTCTTTTTAACCTGTTCCTTAAAACACTAGTGCTTAGGAAATCTATTGGAGGCAGAAGCAGTCAAGGGTAGCTTAGGGTTAGGGTTAGGGTTAGGGTACGGCTTAGGGTACGGGTTCGGGTACGGGTTCGGGTACGGGTTTCGGTATGGCGTAGGGTATGGGTTAGGGTTAGGGTTAGGGTTAGTTTGAGGGTTAGGGCTCGGTTTAGGGTACGGGTTAGGATTAGGGTACGTGTTAGGGTTAGGGTAGTGGTTAGGGTTAGGGTACGCGTTAGAGTTAGGGTAGTTATTAAACCTATCCCACTCTCTAGATACCCGTTAGCACGTCAAGGAATATTATTTGGGGGTCCAGCCATGGAGAAGAGTTTAGACACTAGGAGAAGATAAGGAACACACCCATTATCCTGAAATCACATTAGGATTCTCTTTTTAACCTGTTCCTTAATACACTAGTGCTTAGGAAATCTATTGGAGGCAGAAGCAGTCAAGGGTAGCTTAGGGTTAGGGTTAGGGTTAGGGTTAGGGTTAGGGTACGGGTTCGGGTACGGCGTAGGGTATGGGTTAGGGTTAGGGTTAGGGTTAGTTTGAGGGTTAGGGCTCGGTTTATGGTACGGGTTAGGATTAGGGTACGTGTTAGGTTTAGGGTAGGTGATAGGGTTAGGGTACGCGTTAGGGTTAGGGTAGTTATTAAACCTATCCCACTCTCTAGATACCCCTTAGCACGTCAAGGAATATTATTTGGGGGTCCAGCCATGGAGAAGAGTTTAGACACTAGGAGAAGATAAGGAACACACCCATTATCAAGAAATCACATTAGGATTCTCTTTTTAACCTGTTCCTTAAAACACTAGTGCTTAGGAAATCTATTGGAGGCAGAAGCAGTCAAGGGTAACTTAGGGTTAGGGTTAGGGTTAGGGTTAGGGTTAGGGTTAGGGTTAGGGTTAGGGTACGGCTTAGGGTACGGGTTCGGGTACGGGTTCGTGTACGGCGTAGGGTATGGGTTAGGGTTAGGGTTAGGGTTAGTTTGAAGGTTAGGGCTCGGTTTAGGGTACGGGTTAGGATTAGGGTTCGTGTTAGGGTTAGGGTAGGGGTTAGGGTTAGGGTACGCGTTAGGGTTAGGGTAGTTATTAAACCTATCCCACTCTCTAGATACCCCTTAGCACGTCAAGGAATATTATTTGGGGGTCCAGCCATGGAGAAGAGTTTAGACAATAGGAGAAGATAAGGAACACACCCATTATCCTGAAATCACATTAGGATTCTCTTTTTAACCTTTTCCTTAATACACTAGTGCCTAGGAAATCTATTGTAGGCAGAAGCAGTCAAGGGTAGCTTAGGGTTAGGGTTAGGATTAGGGTTAGGGTTAGGGTACGGCTTAGGGTACGGGTTCGGGTACTGGTTCGGGTACGGCATAGGGTATGGGTTAGGGTTAGGGTTAGGGTTAGTTTGAGGGTTAGGGCTCGGTTTAGGTTATGGGTTAGGATTAGGGTACGTGTTAGGGTTAGGGTAGGGGTTAGGGTTAGGGTACGCGTTAGGGTTAGGGTAGTTATTAAACCTATCCCACTCTCTAGATACCCCTTAGCACGTCAAGGAATATTATTTGGGGGTCCAGCCATGGAGAAGAGTTTAGACACTAGGAGAAGATAAGGAACACACCCATTATCAAGAAATCACATTAGGATTCTCTTTTTAACCTGTTCCTTAAAACACTAGTGCTTAGGAAATCTATTGGAGGCAGAAGCAGTCAAGGGTAGCTTAGGGTTAGGGTTAGGGTTAGGGTTAGGGTTAGGGTACGGCTTAGGGTACGGGTTCGGGTACGGGTTCGTGTACGGCGTAGGGTATGGGTTAGGGTTAGGGTTAGGGTTAGTTTGAAGGTTAGGGCTCGGTTTAGGGTACGGGTTAGGATTAAGGTTCGTGTTAGGGTTAGGGTAGGGGTTAGGGTTAGGGTACGCGTTAGGTTTAGGGTAGTTATTAAACCTATCCCACTCTCTAGATACCCGTTAGCACGTCAAGGTATATTATTTGGGGGTCCAGCCATGGAGAAGAGTTTAGACACTAGGAGAAGATAAGGAACACACCCATTATCCTGAAATCACATTAGGATTCTCTTTTTAACCTGTTCCTTAATACACTAGTGCTTAGGAAATCTATTGGAGGCAGAAGCAGTCAAGGGTAGCTTAGGGTTTGGGTTAGGGTTAGGGTTAGGGTTAGGGTACGGGTTCGGGTACGGCCTAGGGTATGGGTTAGGGTTAGGGTTAGGGTTAGTTTGAAGGTTAGGGCTCGGTTTAGGGTACGGGTTAGGATTAAGGTTCGTGTTAGGGTTAGGGTAGGGGTTAGGGTTAGGGTACGCGTTAGGTTTAGGGTAGTAATTAAACCTATCCCACTCTCTAGATACCCCTTAGCACGTCAAGGAATATTATTTGGGGGTCCAGCCATGGAGAAGAGTTTAGACACTAGGAGAAGATAAGGAACACACCCATTATCCTGAAATCACATTAGGATTCTCTTTTTAACCTGTTCCTTAATACACTAGTGCTTAGGAAATCTATTAGAGGCAGAAGCAGTGAAGGGTAGCTTAGGGTTAGGGTTAGGGTTAGGTTTAGGGTTAGGGTTAGGGTACGGCTTAGGGAACGGGTTCGGGTACGGGTTCGGGTACGGCGTAGGGTATGGGTTAGGGTTAGGGTTAGGGTTAGTTTGAGGGCTAGGGCTCGGTTTAGGGTACGGGTTAGGATTAGTGTACGTGTTAGGGTTAGGGTAGAGGTTAGGGTTAGGGTACGCGTTAGGGTTAGGGTAGTTATTAAACCTATCCCACTCTCTAGATACCCCTTTGCACGTCAAGGAATATTATTTGGGGGTCCAGCCATGGAGAAGAGTTTAGACACTAGGAGAAGATAAGGAACACACCCATTAACAAGAAATCACATTACGATTCTCTTTTTAACCTGTTCCTTAAAACACTAGTGCTTAGGAAATCTATTGGAGGCAGAAGCAGTCAAGGGTAGCTTAGGGTTAGGGTTAGGGTTAGGGTTAGGGTTATTGTTAGGGTAAGGCTTAGAGTACGGGTTCGGGTACGGGTTCGGGTACGGCGTACGGTATGGGTTAGGGTTAGGGTTAGGGTTAGTTTGAGGGTTAGGGCTCGGTTTAGGGTACGGGTTAGGATTAGGGTACGTGTTAGTGTTAGGGTACGCGTTAGGGTTAGGGTAGTTATTAAACCTATCCCACTCTCTAGATACCCCTTAGCACGTCAAGGAATATTATTTGGGGGTCCAGCTATGGAGAAGAGTTTAGACACTAGGAGAAAATAAGGAGCACACCCATTATCAAGAAATCACATTAGGATTCTCTTTTTAACCTGTTCCTTAAAACACTAGTGCTTAGGAAATCTATTGGAGGCAGAAGCAGTCAAGGGTAGCTTAGGGTTAGGGTTAGGGTTAGGGTTAGGGTTAGTGTTAGGGTACGGGTTCCGGTACGGGTTCGGGTACGGCGTAGGGTATGGGTTAGGGTTAGGGTTAGGGTTAGTTTGAGGGTTAGGGCTCGGTTTAGGTTACGGGTTAGGATTAGGGTACGTGTTAGGGTTAGTGTAGGGGTTAGGGTTAGGGTACGCGTTAGGGTTACGGTAGTTATTAAACATATCCCACTCTCTAGATACCCCTTAGCACGTCAAGGAATATTATTTGGGGGTCCAGCCATGGAGAAGAGTTTAGACACTAGGAGAAGATAAGGAACACACCCATTATCAAGAAATCACCTTAGGATTCTCTTTTTAACCTGTTCCTTAAAACACTAGTGCTTAGGAAATCTATTGGAGGCAGAAGCAGTCAAGGGTAGCTTAGGGTTAGGGTTAGGGTTAGGGTACGGCTTAGGGTACGGGTTCGGGTACGGGTCCGGGTACGGGTTTGGGTATGGCGTAGGGTATGGGTTAGGGTTAGGGTTAGGGTTAGGGTTAGTTTGAGGGTTAGGGCTCGGTTTAGGGTACGGGTTAGGATTAGGGTACGTGTTAGGGTTAGGGTAGGGGTTAGGGTTAGGGTACGCGTTAGGGTTAGGGTAGTTATTAAACCTATCCCACTCTCTAGATACCCTTTAGCACGTCAAGGAATATTATTTGGGGGTCCAGCCATGGAGAAGAGTTTAGACACTAGGAGAAGATAAGGAACACACCCATTATCCTGAAATCACATTAGGATTCTCTTTATAACCTTTTCCTTAATACACTAGTGCTTAGGAAATCTATTGGAGGCAGAAGCAGTCAAGGGTAGCTTAGGGTTAGGGTTAGGGTTAGGGTTAGGGTTAGGGTACGGCTTACGGTACGGGTTTGGGTCCGGGTTCGTGTACGGCGTAGGGTATGGGTTAGTGTTAGGGTTAGGGTTAGTTTGAGGGTTAGGGCTCGGTTTAGGGTACGGGTTAGGATTAGTGTACGTGTTAGGGTTAGGGTAGAGGTTAGGGTTAGGGTACGCGTTAGGGTTAGGGTAGTTATTAAACCTATCCCACTCTCTAGATACCCCTTAGCACGTCAAGGAATATTATTTGGGGGTCCAGCCATGGAGAAGAGTTTAGACACTAGGAGAAGATAAGGAACACACCCATTATCCTGAAATCACATTAGGATTCTCTTTTTAACCTGTTCCTTAATACACTAGTGCTTAGGAAATCTATTAGAGGCAGAAGCAGTGAAGGGTAGCTTAGGGTTAGGGTTAGGGTTAGGTTTAGGGTTAGGGTTAGGGTACGGCTTAGGGAACGGGTTCGGGTACGGGTTCGGGTACGGCGTAGGGTATGGGTTAGGTTTAGGGTTAGGGTTAGTTTGAGGGTTAGGGCTCGGTTTAGGGTACGGGTTAGGATTAGTGTACGTGTTAGGGTTAGGGTAGAGGTTAGGGTTAGGGTACGCGTTAGGGTTAGGGTAGTTATTAAACCTATCCCACTCTCTAGATACCCCTTAGCACGTCAAGGAATATTATTTGGGGGTCCAGCCATGGAGAAGAGTTTAGACACTAGGAGAAGATAAGGAACACACCCATTATCAAGAAATCACATTAGGATTCTCTTTTTAACCTGTTCCTTAAAACACTAGTGCTTAGGAAATCTATTGGAGGCAGAAGCAGTCAAGGGTAGCTTAGGGTTAGGGTTAGGGTTAGGGTTAGGGTTTTTGTTAGGGTAAGGCTTAGAGTACGGGTTCGGGTACGGCGTAGGGTATGGGTTAGGGTTAGGGTTAGGGTTAGTTTGAGGGTTAGGGCTCGGTTTAGGGTACGGGTTAGGATTAGGGTACGTGTTAGGTTTAGGGTAGGTGATAGGGTTAGGGTACGCGTTAGGGTTAGGGTAGTTATTAAACCTATCCCACTCTCTAGATACACCTTAGCACGTCAAGGAATATTATTTGGGGGTCCAGCCATGGAGAAGAGTTTAGACACTAGGAGAAGATAAGGAACACACCCATTATCAAGAAATCACTTTAGGATTCTCTTTTTAACCTGTTCCTTAAAACACTAGTGCTTAGGAAATCTATTGGAGGCAGAAGCAGTCAAGGGTAGCTTAGGGTTAGGGTTAGGGTTAGTGTTAGGGTACGGCTTAGGGTACGGGTTCGGGTACGGGTTCGGGTATGGCGTAGGGTATGGGTTAGGGTTAGGGTTAGGGTTAGTTTGAGGGTTAGGGCTCGGTTTAGGGTACGGGTTAGGATTAGGGTACGTGTTAGTGTTAGGGTACGCGTTAGGGTTAGGGTAGTTATTAAACCTATCCCACTCTCTAAATACCCTTTAGCACGTCAAGGAATATTATTTGGTGGTCCAGCCATGGAGAAGAGTTTAGACACTAGGAGAAGATAAGGAACACACCCATTATCCTGAAATCACATTAGGATTCTCTTTTTAACATGTTCCTTAATAAACTAGTGCTTAGGAAATCTACTGGAGGCAGAAGCAGTCAAGGGTAGCTTAGGGTTAGGGTTAGGGTTAGGGTTAGGGTTAGGGTACGGCTTAGGGTACGGGTTCGGGTCCGTGTTCGGGTACAGCGTAGGGTATGGGTTAGGGTTAGGGTTAGGGTTAGTTTGAGGGTTAGGGCTCGGTTTAGGGTACGGGTTAGGATTAGGGTACGTGTTAGGTTTAGGGTAGGTGATAGGGTTAGGGTACGCGTTAGGGTTAGGGTAGTTATTAAACCTATCCCACTCTCTAGATACCCCTTAGCACGTCAAGGAATATTATTTGGGGGTCCAGCCATGGAGAAGAGTTTAGACACTAGGAGAAGATAAGGAACACACCCATTATCAAGAAATCACATTAGGATTCTCTTTTTAACCTGTTCCTTAAAACACTAGTGCTTAGGAAATCTATTGGAGACAGAAGCAGTCAAGGGTAGCTTAGGTTTAGGGTTAGGGTTAGTGTTAGGGTTAGGGTACGGCTTAGGGTACGGGTTCGGGTATGGGTTCGGGTACGGCGTAGGGTATGGGTTAGGGTTAGGGTTAGGGTTAGTTTGAGGGTTAGGGCTCGGTTTAGGGTACGGGTTAGGATTAGGGTACCTGTTAGGGTTAGGGTAGCGGTTAGGGTTAGGGTACGCGTTAGGGTTAGGGTAGTTATTACACCTATCCCACTCTCTAGATACCCCTTAGCACGTCAAGGAATATTATTTGGGGGTCCAGCCATGGAGAAGAGTTTAGACACTAGGAGAAGATAAGGAACACACCCATTATCAAGAAATCACATTAGGATTCTCTTTTTAACCTGTTCCTTAAAACACTAGTGCTTAGGAAATCTATTGGAGGCAGATGCAGTCAAGGGTAACTTAGGGTTAGGGTTAGGGTTAGGGTTAGGGTTAGGGTTAGGGTTAGGGTTAGGGTACGGCTTAGGGTACGGGTTCGGGTACGGGTTCGTGTACGGCGTAGGGTATGGGTTAGGGTTAGGGTTAGGGTTAGTTTGAAGGTTAGGGCTCGGTTTAGGGTACGGGTTAGGATTAGGGTTCGTGTTAGGGTTAGGGTAGGGGTTAGGGTTAGGGTACGCGTTAGGGTTAGGGTAGTTATTAAACCTATCCCACTCTCTAGATACCCCTTAGCACGTCAAGGAATATTATTTGGGGGTCCAGCCATGGAGAAGAGTTTAGACAATAGGAGAAGATAAGGAACACACCCATTATCCTGAAATCACATTAGGATTCTCTTTTTAACATTTTCCTTAATACACTAGTGCCTAGGAAATCTATTGTAGGCAGAAGCAGTCAAGGGTAGCTTAGGGTTAGGGTTAGGATTAGGGTTAGGGTTAGGGTACGGCTTAGGGTACGGGTTCGGGTACTGGTTCGGGTACGGCATAGGGTATGGGTTAGGGTTAGGGTTAGGGTTAGTTTGAGGGTTAGGGCTCGGTTTAGGTTATGGGTTAGGATTAGGGTACGTGTTAGGGTTAGGGTAGGGGTTAGGGTTAGGGTACGCGTTAGGGTTAGGGTAGTTATTAAACCTATCCCACTCTCTAGATACCCCTTAGCACGTCAAGGAATATTATTTGGGGGTCCAGCCATGGAGAAGAGTTTAGACACTAGGAGAAGATAAGGAACACACCCATTATCAAGAAATCACATTAGGATTCTCTTTTTAACCTGTTCCTTAAAACACTAGTGCTTAGGAAATCTATTGGAGGCAGAAGCAGTCAAGGGTAGCTTAGGGTTAGGGTTAGGGTTAGGGTTAGGGTTAGGGTACGGCTTAGGGTACGGGTTCGGGTACGGGTTCGTGTACGGCGTAGGGTATGGGTTAGGGTTAGGGTTAGGGTTAGTTTGAAGGTTAGGGCTCGGTTTAGGGTACGGGTTAGGATTAAGGTTCGTGTTAGGGTTAGGGTAGGGGTTAGGGTTAGGGTACGCGTTAGGTTTAGGGTAGTAATTAAACCTATCCCACTCTCTAGATACCCCTTAGCACGTCAAGGAATATTATTTGGGGGTCCAGCCATGGAGAAGAGTTTAGACACTAGGAGAAGATAAGGAACACACCCATTATCCTGAAATCACATTAGGATTCTCTTTTTAACCTGTTCCTTAATACACTAGTGCTTAGGAAATCTATTAGAGGCAGAAGCAGTGAAGGGTAGCTTAGGGTTAGGGTTAGGGTTAGGTTTAGGGTTAGGGTTAGGGTACGGCTTAGGGAACGGGTTCGGGTACGGGTTCGGGTACGGCGTAGGGTATGGGTTAGGGTTAGGGTTAGGGTTAGTTTGAGGGCTAGGGCTCGGTTTAGGGTACGGGTTAGGATTAGTGTACGTGTTAGGGTTAGGGTAGAGGTTAGGGTTAGGGTACGCGTTAGGGTTAGGGTAGTTATTAAACCTATCCCACTCTCTAGATACCCCTTTGCACGTCAAGGAATATTATTTGGGGGTCCAGCCATGGAGAAGAGTTTAGACACTAGGAGAAGATAAGGAACACACCCATTATCAAGAAATCACATTACGATTCTCTTTTTAACCTATTCCTTAAAACACTAGTGCTTAGGAAATCTATTGGAGGCAGAAGCAGTCAAGGGTAGCTTAGGGTTAGGGTTAGGGTTAGGGTTAGGGTTATTGTTAGGGTAAGGCTTAGAGTACGGTTTCGGGTACGGGTTCGGGTACGGCGTACGGTATGGGTTAGGGTTAGGGTTAGGGTTAGTTTGAGGGTTAGGGCTCGGTTTAGGGTACGCGTTAGGATTAGGGTACGTGTTAGTGTTAGGGTACGCGTTAGGGTTAGGGTAGTTATTAAACCTATCCCACTCTCTAGATACCCCTTAGCACGTCAAGGAATATTATTTGGGGGTCCAGCCATGGAGAAGAGTTTAGACACTAGGAGAAGATAAGGAGCACACCCATTATCAAGAAATCACATTAGGATTCTCTTTTTAACCTGTTCCTTAAAACACTAGTGCTTAGGAAATCTATTGGAGGCAGAAGCATTCAAGGGTAGCTTAGGGTTAGGGTTAGGGTTAGGGTTAGGGTTAGTGTTAGGGTACGGGTTCCGGTACGGGTTCGGGTACGGCGTAGGGTATGGGTTAGGGTTAGGGTTAGGGTTAGTTTGAGGGTTAGGGCTCGGTTTAGGTTACGGGTTAGGATTAGGGTACGTGTTAGGGTTAGTGTAGGGGTTAGGGTTAGGGTACGCGTTAGGGTTACGGTAGTTATTAAACATATCCCACTCTCTAGATACCCCTTAGTACGTCAAGGAATATTATTTGGGGGTCCAGCCATGGAGAAGAGTTTAGACACTAGGAGAAAATAAGGAACACACCCATTATCAAGAAATCACATTAGGATTCTCTTTTTAACCTGTTCCTTAAAACACTAGTGCTTAGGAAATCTATTGGAGGCAGAAGCAGTCAAGGGTAGCTTAGGGTTAGGGTTAGGGTTAGGGTACGGCTTAGGGTACGGGTTCGGGTACGGGTCCGGGTACGGGTTTGGGTATGGCGTAGGGTATGGGTTAGGGTTAGGGTTAGGGTTAGTTTGAGGGTTAGGGCTCGGTTTAGGGTACGGGTTAGGATTAGGGTACGTGTTAGGGTTAGGGTAGGGGTTAGGGTTAGGGTACGCGTTAGGGTTAGGGTAGTTATTAAACCTATCCCACTCTCTAGATACCCTTTAGCACGTCAAGGAATATTATTTGGGGGTCCAGCCATGGAGAAGAGTTTAGACACTAGGAGAAGATAAGGAACACACCCATTATCCTGAAATCACATTAGGATTCTCTTTTTAACCTGTTCCTTAATACACTAGTGCTTAGGAAATCTATTGGAGGCAGAAGCAGTCAAGGGTAGCTTAGGGTTAGGTTTAGGGTTAGGGTTAGGGTTAGGGTACGGCTTACGGTACGTGTTTGGGTCCGGGTTCGTGTACGGCGTAGGGTATGGGTTAGTGTTCGGGTTAGGGTTAGTTTGAGGGTTAGGGCTCGGTTTAGGGTACGGGTTAGGATTAGTGTACGTGTTAGGGTTAGGGTAGAGGTTAGGGTTAGGGTACGCGTTAGGGTTAGGGTAGTTATTAAACCTATCCCACTCTCTAGATACCCCTTAGCACGTCAAGGAATATTATTTGGGGGTTCAGCCATGGAGAAGAGTTTAGACACTAGGAGAAGATAAGGAACTCACCCATTATCCTGAAATCACATTAGGATTCTCTTTTTAACCTGTTCCTTAATACACTAGTGCTTAGGAAATCTATTAGAGGCAGAAGCAGTGAAGGGTAGCTTAGGGTTAGGGTTAGGGTTAGGTTTAGGGTTAGGGTTAGGGTACGGCTTAGGGAACGGGTTCGGGTACGGGTTCGGGTACGGCGTAGGGTATGGGTTAGGTTTAGGGTTAGGGTTAGTTTGAGGGTTAGGGCTCGGTTTAGGGTACGGGTTAGGATTAGTGTACGTGTTAGGGTTAGGGTAGAGGTTAGGGTTAGGGTACGCGTTAGGGTTAGGGTAGTTATTAAACCTATCCCACTCTCTAGATACCCCTTAGCACGTCAAGGAATATTATTTGGGGGTCCAGCCATGGAGAAGAGTTTAGACACTAGGAGAAGATAAGGAACACACCCATTATCAAGAAATCACATTAGGATTCTCTTTTTAACCTGTTCCTTAAAACACTAGTGCTTAGGAAATCTATTGGAGGCAGAAGCAGTCAAGGGTAGCTTAGGGTTAGGGTTAGGGTTAGGGTTAGGGTTTTTGTTAGGGTAAGGCTTAGAGTACGGGTTCGGGTACGGCGTAGGGTATGGGTTAGGGTTAGGGTTAGGGTTAGTTTGAGGGTTAGGGCTCGGTTTAGGGTACGGGTTAGGATTAGGGTACGTGTTAGGTTTAGGGTAGGTGTTAGGGTTAGGGTACGCGTTAGGGTTAGGGTAGTTATTAAACCTATCCCACTCTGTAGATACCCCTTAGCACGTCAAGGAATATTATTTGGGGGTCCAGCCATGGAGAAGAGTTTAGACACTAGGAGAAGATAAGGAACACACCCATTATCAAGAAATCACATTAGGATTCTCTTTTTAACCTGTTCCTTAAAACACTAGTGCTTAGGAAATCTATTGGAGGCAGAAGCAGTCAAGGGTAGCTTAGGGTTAGGGTTAGGGTTAGGGTACGGCTTAGGGTACGGGTTCGGGTACGGGTTCGGGTACGGGTTTCGGTATGGCGTAGGGTATGGGTTAGGGTTAGGGTTAGGGTTAGTTTGAGGGTTAGGGCTCGGTTTAGGGTACGGGTTAGGATTAGGGTACGTGTTAGGGCTAGGGTAGTGGTTAGGGTTAGGGTACGCGTTAGAGTTAGGGTAGTTATTAAACCTATCCCACTCTCTAGATACCCGTTAGCACGTCAAGGAATATTATTTGGGGGTCCAGCCATGGAGAAGAGTTTAGACACTAGGAGAAGATAAGGAACACACCCATTATCCTGAAATCACATTAGGATTCTCTTTTTAACCTGTTCCTTAATACACTAGTGCTTAGGAAATCTATTGGAGGCAGAAGCAGTCAAGGGTAGCTTAGGGTTAGGGTTAGGGTTAGGGTTAGGGTTAGGGTACGGGTTCGGGTACGGCGTAGGGTATGGGTTAGGGTTAGGGTTAGGGTTAGTTTGAGGGTTAGGGCTCGGTTTATGGTACGGGTTAGGATTAGGGTACGTGTTAGGTTTAGGGTAGGTGATAGGGTTAGGGTACGCGTTAGGGTTAGGGTAGTTATTAAACCTATCCCACTCTCTAGATACCCCTTAGCACGTCAAGGAATATTATTTGGGGGTCCAGCCATGGAGAAGAGTTTAGACACTAGGAGAAGATAAGGAACACACCCATTATCAAGAAATCACATTAGGATTCTCTTTTTAACCTGTTCCTTAAAACACTAGTGCTTAGGAAATCTATTGGAGGCAGAAGCAGTCAAGGGTAACTTAGGGTTAGGGTTAGGGTTAGGGTTAGGGTTAGGGTTAGGGTTAGGGTACGGCTTAGGGTACGGGTTCGGGTACGGGTTCGTGTACGGCGTAGGGTATGGGTTAGGGTTAGGGTTAGGGTTAGTTTGAAGGTTAGGGCTCGGTTTAGGGTACGGGTTAGGATTAGGGTTCGTGTTAGGGTTAGGGTAGGGGTTAGGGTTAGGGTACGCGTTAGGGTTAGGGTAGTTATTAAACCTATCCCACTCTCTAGATACCCCTTAGCACGTCAAGGAATATTATTTGGGGGTCCAGCCATGGAGAAGAGTTTAGACAATAGGAGAAGATAAGGAACACACCCATTATCCTGAAATCACATTAGGATTCTCTTTTTAACCTTTTCCTTAATACACTAGTGCCTAGGAAATCTATTGTAGGCAGAAGCAGTCAAGGGTAGCTTAGGGTTAGGGTTAGGATTAGGGTTAGGGTTAGGGTACGGCTTAGGGTACGGGTTCGGGTACTGGTTCGGGTACGGCATAGGGTATGGGTTAGGGTTAGGGTTAGGGTTAGTTTGAGGGTTAGGGCTCGGTTTAGGTTATGGGTTAGGATTAGGGTACGTGTTAGGGTTAGGGTAGGGGTTAGGGTTAGGGTACGCGTTAGGGTTAGGGTAGTTATTAAACCTATCCCACTCTCTAGATACCCCTTAGCACGTCAAGGAATATTATTTGGGGGTCCAGCCATGGAGAAGAGTTTAGACACTAGGAGAAGATAAGGAACACACCCATTATCAAGAAATCACATTAGGATTCTCTTTTTAACCTGTTCCTTAAAACACTAGTGCTTAGGAAATCTATTGGAGGCAGAAGCAGTCAAGGGTAGCTTAGGGTTAGGGTTAGGGTTAGGGTTAGGGTTAGGGTACGGCTTAGGGTACGGGTTCGGGTACGGGTTCGTGTACGGCGTAGGGTATGGGTTAGGGTTAGGGTTAGGGTTAGTTTGAAGGTTAGGGCTCGGTTTAGGGTACGGGTTAGGATTAAGGTTCGTGTTAGGGTTAGGGTAGGGGTTAGGGTTAGGGTACGCGTTAGGTTTAGGGTAGTTATTAAACCTATCCCACTCTCTAGATACCCGTTAGCACGTCAAGGTATATTATTTGGGGGTCCAGCCATGGAGAAGAGTTTAGACACTAGGAGAAGATAAGGAACACACCCATTATCCTGAAATCACATTAGGATTCTCTTTTTAACCTGTTCCTTAATACACTAGTGCTTAGGAAATCTATTGGAGGCAGAAGCAGTCAAGGGTAGCTTAGGGTTTGGGTTAGGGTTAGGGTTAGGGTTAGGGTACGGGTTCGGGTACGGCCTAGGGTATGGGTTAGGGTTAGGGTTAGGGTTAGTTTGAAGGTTAGGGCTCGGTTTAGGGTACGGGTTAGGATTAAGGTTCGTGTTAGGGTTAGGGTAGGGGTTAGGGTTAGGGTACGCGTTAGGTTTAGGGTAGTAATTAAACCTATCCCACTCTCTAGATACCCCTTAGCACGTCAAGGAATATTATTTGGGGGTCCAGCCATGGAGAAGAGTTTAGACACTAGGAGAAGATAAGGAACACACCCATTATCCTGAAATCACATTAGGATTCTCTTTTTAACCTGTTCCTTAATACACTAGTGCTTAGGAAATCTATTAGAGGCAGAAGCAGTGAAGGGTAGCTTAGGGTTAGGGTTAGGGTTAGGTTTAGGGTTAGGGTTAGGGTACGGCTTAGGGAACGGGTTCGGGTACGGGTTCGGGTACGGCGTAGGGTATGGGTTAGGGTTAGGGTTAGGGTTAGTTTGAGGGCTAGGGCTCGGTTTAGGGTACGGGTTAGGATTAGTGTACGTGTTAGGGTTAGGGTAGAGGTTAGGGTTAGGGTACGCGTTAGGGTTAGGGTAGTTATTAAACCTATCCCACTCTCTAGATACCCCTTTGCACGTCAAGGAATATTATTTGGGGGTCCAGCCATGGAGAAGAGTTTAGACACTAGGAGAAGATAAGGAACACACCCATTAACAAGAAATCACATTACGATTCTCTTTTTAACCTGTTCCTTAAAACACTAGTGCTTAGGAAATCTATTGGAGGCAGAAGCAGTCAAGGGTAGCTTAGGGTTAGGGTTAGGGTTAGGGTTAGGGTTATTGTTAGGGTAAGGCTTAGAGTACGGGTTCGGGTACGGGTTCGGGTACGGCGTACGGTATGGGTTAGGGTTAGGGTTAGGGTTAGTTTGAGGGTTAGGGCTCGGTTTAGGGTACGGGTTAGGATTAGGGTACGTGTTAGTGTTAGGGTACGCGTTAGGGTTAGGGTAGTTATTAAACCTATCCCACTCTCTAGATACCCCTTAGCACGTCAAGGAATATTATTTGGGGGTCCAGCTATGGAGAAGAGTTTAGACACTAGGAGAAAATAAGGAGCACACCCATTATCAAGAAATCACATTAGGATTCTCTTTTTAACCTGTTCCTTAAAACACTAGTGCTTAGGAAATCTATTGGAGGCAGAAGCAGTCAAGGGTAGCTTAGGGTTAGGGTTAGGGTTAGGGTTAGGGTTAGTGTTAGGGTACGGGTTCCGGTACGGGTTCGGGTACGGCGTAGGGTATGGGTTAGGGTTAGGGTTAGGGTTAGTTTGAGGGTTAGGGCTCGGTTTAGGTTACGGGTTAGGATTAGGGTACGTGTTAGGGTTAGTGTAGGGGTTAGGGTTAGGGTACGCGTTAGGGTTACGGTAGTTATTAAACATATCCCACTCTCTAGATACCCCTTAGCACGTCAAGGAATATTATTTGGGGGTCCAGCCATGGAGAAGAGTTTAGACACTAGGAGAAGATAAGGAACACACCCATTATCAAGAAATCACCTTAGGATTCTCTTTTTAACCTGTTCCTTAAAACACTAGTGCTTAGGAAATCTATTGGAGGCAGAAGCAGTCAAGGGTAGCTTAGGGTTAGGGTTAGGGTTAGGGTACGGCTTAGGGTACGGGTTCGGGTACGGGTCCGGGTACGGGTTTGGGTATGGCGTAGGGTATGGGTTAGGGTTAGGGTTAGGGTTAGGGTTAGTTTGAGGGTTAGGGCTCGGTTTAGGGTACGGGTTAGGATTAGGGTACGTGTTAGGGTTAGGGTAGGGGTTAGGGTTAGGGTACGCGTTAGGGTTAGGGTAGTTATTAAACCTATCCCACTCTCTAGATACCCTTTAGCACGTCAAGGAATATTATTTGGGGGTCCAGCCATGGAGAAGAGTTTAGACACTAGGAGAAGATAAGGAACACACCCATTATCCTGAAATCACATTAGGATTCTCTTTATAACCTTTTCCTTAATACACTAGTGCTTAGGAAATCTATTGGAGGCAGAAGCAGTCAAGGGTAGCTTAGGGTTAGGGTTAGGGTTAGGGTTAGGGTTAGGGTACGGCTTACGGTACGGGTTTGGGTCCGGGTTCGTGTACGGCGTAGGGTATGGGTTAGTGTTAGGGTTAGGGTTAGTTTGAGGGTTAGGGCTCGGTTTAGGGTACGGGTTAGGATTAGTGTACGTGTTAGGGTTAGGGTAGAGGTTAGGGTTAGGGTACGCGTTAGGGTTAGGGTAGTTATTAAACCTATCCCACTCTCTAGATACCCCTTAGCACGTCAAGGAATATTATTTGGGGGTCCAGCCATGGAGAAGAGTTTAGACACTAGGAGAAGATAAGGAACACACCCATTATCCTGAAATCACATTAGGATTCTCTTTTTAACCTGTTCCTTAATACACTAGTGCTTAGGAAATCTATTAGAGGCAGAAGCAGTGAAGGGTAGCTTAGGGTTAGGGTTAGGGTTAGGTTTAGGGTTAGGGTTAGGGTACGGCTTAGGGAACGGGTTCGGGTACGGGTTCGGGTACGGCGTAGGGTATGGGTTAGGTTTAGGGTTAGGGTTAGTTTGAGGGTTAGGGCTCGGTTTAGGGTACGGGTTAGGATTAGTGTACGTGTTAGGGTTAGGGTAGAGGTTAGGGTTAGGGTACGCGTTAGGGTTAGGGTAGTTATTAAACCTATCCCACTCTCTAGATACCCCTTAGCACGTCAAGGAATATTATTTGGGGGTCCAGCCATGGAGAAGAGTTTAGACACTAGGAGAAGATAAGGAACACACCCATTATCAAGAAATCACATTAGGATTCTCTTTTTAACCTGTTCCTTAAAACACTAGTGCTTAGGAAATCTATTGGAGGCAGAAGCAGTCAAGGGTAGCTTAGGGTTAGGGTTAGGGTTAGGGTTAGGGTTTTTGTTAGGGTAAGGCTTAGAGTACGGGTTCGGGTACGGCGTAGGGTATGGGTTAGGGTTAGGGTTAGGGTTAGTTTGAGGGTTAGGGCTCGGTTTAGGGTACGGGTTAGGATTAGGGTACGTGTTAGGTTTAGGGTAGGTGATAGGGTTAGGGTACGCGTTAGGGTTAGGGTAGTTATTAAACCTATCCCACTCTCTAGATACACCTTAGCACGTCAAGGAATATTATTTGGGGGTCCAGCCATGGAGAAGAGTTTAGACACTAGGAGAAGATAAGGAACACACCCATTATCAAGAAATCACTTTAGGATTCTCTTTTTAACCTGTTCCTTAAAACACTAGTGCTTAGGAAATCTATTGGAGGCAGAAGCAGTCAAGGGTAGCTTAGGGTTAGGGTTAGGGTTAGTGTTAGGGTACGGCTTAGGGTACGGGTTCGGGTACGGGTTCGGGTATGGCGTAGGGTATGGGTTAGGGTTAGGGTTAGGGTTAGTTTGAGGGTTAGGGCTCGGTTTAGGGTACGGGTTAGGATTAGGGTACGTGTTAGTGTTAGGGTACGCGTTAGGGTTAGGGTAGTTATTAAACCTATCCCACTCTCTAAATACCCTTTAGCACGTCAAGGAATATTATTTGGGGGTCCAGCCATGGAGAAGAGTTTAGACACTAGGAGAAGATAAGGAACACACCCATTATCCTGAAATCACATTAGGATTCTCTTTTTAACATGTTCCTTAATAAACTAGTGCTTAGGAAATCTACTGGAGGCAGAAGCAGTCAAGGGTAGCTTAGGGTTAGGGTTAGGGTTAGGGTTAGGGTTAGGGTACGGCTTAGGGTACGGGTTCGGGTCCGTGTTCGGGTACAGCGTAGGGTATGGGTTAGGGTTAGGGTTAGGGTTAGTTTGAGGGTTAGGGCTCGGTTTAGGGTACGGGTTAGGATTAGGGTACGTGTTAGGTTTAGGGTAGGTGATAGGGTTAGGGTACGCGTTAGGGTTAGGGTAGTTATTAAACCTATCCCACTCTCTAGATACCCCTTAGCACGTCAAGGAATATTATTTGGGGGTCCAGCCATGGAGAAGAGTTTAGACACTAGGAGAAGATAAGGAACACACCCATTATCAAGAAATCACATTAGGATTCTCTTTTTAACCTGTTCCTTAAAACACTAGTGCTTAGGAAATCTATTGGAGACAGAAGCAGTCAAGGGTAGCTTAGGTTTAGGGTTAGGGTTAGTGTTAGGGTTAGGGTACGGCTTAGGGTACGGGTTCGGGTATGGGTTCGGGTACGGCGTAGGGTATGGGTTAGGGTTAGGGTTAGGGTTAGTTTGAGGGTTAGGGCTCGGTTTAGGGTACGGGTTAGGATTAGGGTACCTGTTAGGGTTAGGGTAGCGGTTAGGGTTAGGGTACGCGTTAGGGTTAGGGTAGTTATTACACCTATCCCACTCTCTAGATACCCCTTAGCACGTCAAGGAATATTATTTGGGGGTCCAGCCATGGAGAAGAGTTTAGACACTAGGAGAAGATAAGGAACACACCCATTATCCTGAAATCACATTAGGATTCTCTTTTTAACCTGTTCCTTAATACACTAGTGCTTAGGAAATCTATTGGAGGCAGAAGCAGTCAAGGGTAGCTTAGGGTTAGGGTTAGGGTTAGGGTTAGGGTTAGGGTACGGGTTCGGGTACGGCGTAGGGTATGGGTTAGGGTTAGGGTTAGGGTTAGTTTGAGGGTTAGGGCTCGGTTTATGGTACGGGTTAGGATTAGGGTACGTGTTAGGTTTAGGGTAGGTGATAGGGTTAGGGTACGCGTTAGGGTTAGGGTAGTTATTAAACCTATCCCACTCTCTAGATACCCCTTAGCACGTCAAGGAATATTATTTGGGGGTCCAGCCATGGAGAAGAGTTTAGACACTAGGAGAAGATAAGGAACACACCCATTATCAAGAAATCACATTAGGATTCTCTTTTTAACCTGTTCCTTAAAACACTAGTGCTTAGGAAATCTATTGGAGGCAGAAGCAGTCAAGGGTAACTTAGGGTTAGGGTTAGGGTTAGGGTTAGGGTTAGGGTTAGGGTTAGGGTACGGCTTAGGGTACGGGTTCGGGTACGGGTTCGTGTACGGCGTAGGGTATGGGTTAGGGTTAGGGTTAGGGTTAGTTTGAAGGTTAGGGCTCGGTTTAGGGTACGGGTTAGGATTAGGGTTCGTGTTAGGGTTAGGGTAGGGGTTAGGGTTAGGGTACGCGTTAGGGTTAGGGTAGTTATTAAACCTATCCCACTCTCTAGATACCCCTTAGCACGTCAAGGAATATTATTTGGGGGTCCAGCCATGGAGAAGAGTTTAGACAATAGGAGAAGATAAGGAACACACCCATTATCCTGAAATCACATTAGGATTCTCTTTTTAACCTTTTCCTTAATACACTAGTGCCTAGGAAATCTATTGTAGGCAGAAGCAGTCAAGGGTAGCTTAGGGTTAGGGTTAGGATTAGGGTTAGGGTTAGGGTACGGCTTAGGGTACGGGTTCGGGTACTGGTTCGGGTACGGCATAGGGTATGGGTTAGGGTTAGGGTTAGGGTTAGTTTGAGGGTTAGGGCTCGGTTTAGGTTATGGGTTAGGATTAGGGTACGTGTTAGGGTTAGGGTAGGGGTTAGGGTTAGGGTACGCGTTAGGGTTAGGGTAGTTATTAAACCTATCCCACTCTCTAGATACCCCTTAGCACGTCAAGGAATATTATTTGGGGGTCCAGCCATGGAGAAGAGTTTAGACACTAGGAGAAGATAAGGAACACACCCATTATCAAGAAATCACATTAGGATTCTCTTTTTAACCTGTTCCTTAAAACACTAGTGCTTAGGAAATCTATTGGAGGCAGAAGCAGTCAAGGGTAGCTTAGGGTTAGGGTTAGGGTTAGGGTTAGGGTTAGGGTACGGCTTAGGGTACGGGTTCGGGTACGGGTTCGTGTACGGCGTAGGGTATGGGTTAGGGTTAGGGTTAGGGTTAGTTTGAAGGTTAGGGCTCGGTTTAGGGTACGGGTTAGGATTAAGGTTCGTGTTAGGGTTAGGGTAGGGGTTAGGGTTAGGGTACGCGTTAGGTTTAGGGTAGTTATTAAACCTATCCCACTCTCTAGATACCCGTTAGCACGTCAAGGTATATTATTTGGGGGTCCAGCCATGGAGAAGAGTTTAGACACTAGGAGAAGATAAGGAACACACCCATTATCCTGAAATCACATTAGGATTCTCTTTTTAACCTGTTCCTTAATACACTAGTGCTTAGGAAATCTATTGGAGGCAGAAGCAGTCAAGGGTAGCTTAGGGTTTGGGTTAGGGTTAGGGTTAGGGTTAGGGTACGGGTTCGGGTACGGCCTAGGGTATGGGTTAGGGTTAGGGTTAGGGTTAGTTTGAAGGTTAGGGCTCGGTTTAGGGTACGGGTTAGGATTAAGGTTCGTGTTAGGGTTAGGGTAGGGGTTAGGGTTAGGGTACGCGTTAGGTTTAGGGTAGTAATTAAACCTATCCCACTCTCTAGATACCCCTTAGCACGTCAAGGAATATTATTTGGGGGTCCAGCCATGGAGAAGAGTTTAGACACTAGGAGAAGATAAGGAACACACCCATTATCCTGAAATCACATTAGGATTCTCTTTTTAACCTGTTCCTTAATACACTAGTGCTTAGGAAATCTATTAGAGGCAGAAGCAGTGAAGGGTAGCTTAGGGTTAGGGTTAGGGTTAGGTTTAGGGTTAGGGTTAGGGTACGGCTTAGGGAACGGGTTCGGGTACGGGTTCGGGTACGGCGTAGGGTATGGGTTAGGGTTAGGGTTAGGGTTAGTTTGAGGGCTAGGGCTCGGTTTAGGGTACGGGTTAGGATTAGTGTACGTGTTAGGGTTAGGGTAGAGGTTAGGGTTAGGGTACGCGTTAGGGTTAGGGTAGTTATTAAACCTATCCCACTCTCTAGATACCCCTTTGCACGTCAAGGAATATTATTTGGGGGTCCAGCCATGGAGAAGAGTTTAGACACTAGGAGAAGATAAGGAACACACCCATTAACAAGAAATCACATTACGATTCTCTTTTTAACCTGTTCCTTAAAACACTAGTGCTTAGGAAATCTATTGGAGGCAGAAGCAGTCAAGGGTAGCTTAGGGTTAGGGTTAGGGTTAGGGTTAGGGTTATTGTTAGGGTAAGGCTTAGAGTACGGGTTCGGGTACGGGTTCGGGTACGGCGTACGGTATGGGTTAGGGTTAGGGTTAGGGTTAGTTTGAGGGTTAGGGCTCGGTTTAGGGTACGGGTTAGGATTAGGGTACGTGTTAGTGTTAGGGTACGCGTTAGGGTTAGGGTAGTTATTAAACCTATCCCACTCTCTAGATACCCCTTAGCACGTCAAGGAATATTATTTGGGGGTCCAGCTATGGAGAAGAGTTTAGACACTAGGAGAAAATAAGGAGCACACCCATTATCAAGAAATCACATTAGGATTCTCTTTTTAACCTGTTCCTTAAAACACTAGTGCTTAGGAAATCTATTGGAGGCAGAAGCAGTCAAGGGTAGCTTAGGGTTAGGGTTAGGGTTAGGGTTAGGGTTAGTGTTAGGGTACGGGTTCCGGTACGGGTTCGGGTACGGCGTAGGGTATGGGTTAGGGTTAGGGTTAGGGTTAGTTTGAGGGTTAGGGCTCGGTTTAGGTTACGGGTTAGGATTAGGGTACGTGTTAGGGTTAGTGTAGGGGTTAGGGTTAGGGTACGCGTTAGGGTTACGGTAGTTATTAAACATATCCCACTCTCTAGATACCCCTTAGCACGTCAAGGAATATTATTTGGGGGTCCAGCCATGGAGAAGAGTTTAGACACTAGGAGAAGATAAGGAACACACCCATTATCAAGAAATCACCTTAGGATTCTCTTTTTAACCTGTTCCTTAAAACACTAGTGCTTAGGAAATCTATTGGAGGCAGAAGCAGTCAAGGGTAGCTTAGGGTTAGGGTTAGGGTTAGGGTACGGCTTAGGGTACGGGTTCGGGTACGGGTCCGGGTACGGGTTTGGGTATGGCGTAGGGTATGGGTTAGGGTTAGGGTTAGGGTTAGGGTTAGTTTGAGGGTTAGGGCTCGGTTTAGGGTACGGGTTAGGATTAGGGTACGTGTTAGGGTTAGGGTAGGGGTTAGGGTTAGGGTACGCGTTAGGGTTAGGGTAGTTATTAAACCTATCCCACTCTCTAGATACCCTTTAGCACGTCAAGGAATATTATTTGGGGGTCCAGCCATGGAGAAGAGTTTAGACACTAGGAGAAGATAAGGAACACACCCATTATCCTGAAATCACATTAGGATTCTCTTTATAACCTTTTCCTTAATACACTAGTGCTTAGGAAATCTATTGGAGGCAGAAGCAGTCAAGGGTAGCTTAGGGTTAGGGTTAGGGTTAGGGTTAGGGTTAGGGTACGGCTTACGGTACGGGTTTGGGTCCGGGTTCGTGTACGGCGTAGGGTATGGGTTAGTGTTAGGGTTAGGGTTAGTTTGAGGGTTAGGGCTCGGTTTAGGGTACGGGTTAGGATTAGTGTACGTGTTAGGGTTAGGGTAGAGGTTAGGGTTAGGGTACGCGTTAGGGTTAGGGTAGTTATTAAACCTATCCCACTCTCTAGATACCCCTTAGCACGTCAAGGAATATTATTTGGGGGTCCAGCCATGGAGAAGAGTTTAGACACTAGGAGAAGATAAGGAACACACCCATTATCCTGAAATCACATTAGGATTCTCTTTTTAACCTGTTCCTTAATACACTAGTGCTTAGGAAATCTATTAGAGGCAGAAGCAGTGAAGGGTAGCTTAGGGTTAGGGTTAGGGTTAGGTTTAGGGTTAGGGTTAGGGTACGGCTTAGGGAACGGGTTCGGGTACGGGTTCGGGTACGGCGTAGGGTATGGGTTAGGTTTAGGGTTAGGGTTAGTTTGAGGGTTAGGGCTCGGTTTAGGGTACGGGTTAGGATTAGTGTACGTGTTAGGGTTAGGGTAGAGGTTAGGGTTAGGGTACGCGTTAGGGTTAGGGTAGTTATTAAACCTATCCCACTCTCTAGATACCCCTTAGCACGTCAAGGAATATTATTTGGGGGTCCAGCCATGGAGAAGAGTTTAGACACTAGGAGAAGATAAGGAACACACCCATTATCAAGAAATCACATTAGGATTCTCTTTTTAACCTGTTCCTTAAAACACTAGTGCTTAGGAAATCTATTGGAGGCAGAAGCAGTCAAGGGTAGCTTAGGGTTAGGGTTAGGGTTAGGGTTAGGGTTTTTGTTAGGGTAAGGCTTAGAGTACGGGTTCGGGTACGGCGTAGGGTATGGGTTAGGGTTAGGGTTAGGGTTAGTTTGAGGGTTAGGGCTCGGTTTAGGGTACGGGTTAGGATTAGGGTACGTGTTAGGTTTAGGGTAGGTGATAGGGTTAGGGTACGCGTTAGGGTTAGGGTAGTTATTAAACCTATCCCACTCTCTAGATACACCTTAGCACGTCAAGGAATATTATTTGGGGGTCCAGCCATGGAGAAGAGTTTAGACACTAGGAGAAGATAAGGAACACACCCATTATCAAGAAATCACTTTAGGATTCTCTTTTTAACCTGTTCCTTAAAACACTAGTGCTTAGGAAATCTATTGGAGGCAGAAGCAGTCAAGGGTAGCTTAGGGTTAGGGTTAGGGTTAGTGTTAGGGTACGGCTTAGGGTACGGGTTCGGGTACGGGTTCGGGTATGGCGTAGGGTATGGGTTAGGGTTAGGGTTAGGGTTAGTTTGAGGGTTAGGGCTCGGTTTAGGGTACGGGTTAGGATTAGGGTACGTGTTAGTGTTAGGGTACGCGTTAGGGTTAGGGTAGTTATTAAACCTATCCCACTCTCTAAATACCCTTTAGCACGTCAAGGAATATTATTTGGGGGTCCAGCCATGGAGAAGAGTTTAGACACTAGGAGAAGATAAGGAACACACCCATTATCCTGAAATCACATTAGGATTCTCTTTTTAACATGTTCCTTAATAAACTAGTGCTTAGGAAATCTACTGGAGGCAGAAGCAGTCAAGGGTAGCTTAGGGTTAGGGTTAGGGTTAGGGTTAGGGTTAGGGTACGGCTTAGGGTACGGGTTCGGGTCCGTGTTCGGGTACAGCGTAGGGTATGGGTTAGGGTTAGGGTTAGGGTTAGTTTGAGGGTTAGGGCTCGGTTTAGGGTACGGGTTAGGATTAGGGTACGTGTTAGGTTTAGGGTAGGTGATAGGGTTAGGGTACGCGTTAGGGTTAGGGTAGTTATTAAACCTATCCCACTCTCTAGATACCCCTTAGCACGTCAAGGAATATTATTTGGGGGTCCAGCCATGGAGAAGAGTTTAGACACTAGGAGAAGATAAGGAACACACCCATTATCAAGAAATCACATTAGGATTCTCTTTTTAACCTGTTCCTTAAAACACTAGTGCTTAGGAAATCTATTGGAGACAGAAGCAGTCAAGGGTAGCTTAGGTTTAGGGTTAGGGTTAGTGTTAGGGTTAGGGTACGGCTTAGGGTACGGGTTCGGGTATGGGTTCGGGTACGGCGTAGGGTATGGGTTAGGGTTAGGGTTAGGGTTAGTTTGAGGGTTAGGGCTCGGTTTAGGGTACGGGTTAGGATTAGGGTACCTGTTAGGGTTAGGGTAGCGGTTAGGGTTAGGGTACGCGTTAGGGTTAGGGTAGTTATTACACCTATCCCACTCTCTAGATACCCCTTAGCACGTCAAGGAATATTATTTGGGGGTCCAGCCATGGAGAAGAGTTTAGACACTAGGAGAAGATAAGGAACACACCCATTATCAAGAAATCACATTAGGATTCTCTTTTTAACCTGTTCCTTAAAACACTAGTGCTTAGGAAATCTATTGGAGGCAGATGCAGTCAAGGGTAACTTAGGGTTAGGGTTAGGGTTAGGGTTAGGGTTAGGGTTAGGGTTAGGGTTAGGGTACGGCTTAGGGTACGGGTTCGGGTACGGGTTCGTGTACGGCGTAGGGTATGGGTTAGGGTTAGGGTTAGGGTTAGTTTGAAGGTTAGGGCTCGGTTTAGGGTACGGGTTAGGATTAGGGTTCGTGTTAGGGTTAGGGTAGGGGTTAGGGTTAGGGTACGCGTTAGGGTTAGGGTAGTTATTAAACCTATCCCACTCTCTAGATACCCCTTTGCACGTCAAGGAATATATTTGGGGGTCCAGCCATGGAGAAGAGTTTAGACACTAGGAGAAGATAAGGAACACACCCATTAACAAGAAATCACATTACGATTCTCTTTTTAACCTGTTCCTTAAAACACTAGTGCTTAGGAAATCTATTGGAGGCAGAAGCAGTCAAGGGTAGCTTAGGGTTAGGGTTAGGGTTAGGGTTAGGGTTATTGTTAGGGTAAGGCTTAGAGTACGGGTTCGGGTACGGGTTCGGGTACGGCGTACGGTATGGGTTAGGGTTAGGGTTAGGGTTAGTTTGAGGGTTAGGGCTCGGTTTAGGGTACGGGTTAGGATTAGGGTACGTGTTAGTGTTAGGGTACGCGTTAGGGTTAGGGTAGTTATTAAACCTATCCCACTCTCTAGATACCCCTTAGCACGTCAAGGAATATTATTTGGGGGTCCAGCTATGGAGAAGAGTTTAGACACTAGGAGAAAATAAGGAGCACACCCATTATCAAGAAATCACATTAGGATTCTCTTTTTAACCTTTTCCTTAATACACTAGTGCCTAGGAAATCTATTGTAGGCAGAAGCAGTCAAGGGTAGCTTAGGGTTAGGGTTAGGATTAGGGTTAGGGTTAGGGTACGGCTTAGGGTACGGGTTCGGGTACTGGTTCGGGTACGGCATAGGGTATGGGTTAGGGTTAGGGTTAGGGTTAGTTTGAGGGTTAGGGCTCGGTTTAGGTTATGGGTTAGGATTAGGGTACGTGTTAGGGTTAGGGTAGGGGTTAGGGTTAGGGTACGCGTTAGGGTTAGGGTAGTTATTAAACCTATCCCACTCTCTAGATACCCCTTAGCACGTCAAGGAATATTATTTGGGGGTCCAGCCATGGAGAAGAGTTTAGACACTAGGAGAAGATAAGGAACACACCCATTATCAAGAAATCACATTAGGATTCTCTTTTTAACCTGTTCCTTAAAACACTAGTGCTTAGGAAATCTATTGGAGGCAGAAGCAGTCAAGGGTAGCTTAGGGTTAGGGTTAGGGTTAGGGTTAGGGTTAGGGTACGGCTTAGGGTACGGGTTCGGGTACGGGTTCGTGTACGGCGTAGGGTATGGGTTAGGGTTAGGGTTAGGGTTAGTTTGAAGGTTAGGGCTCGGTTTAGGGTACGGGTTAGGGATTAAGGTTCGTGTTAGGGTTAGGGTAGGGGTTAGGGTTAGGGTACGCGTTAGGTTTAGGGTAGTTATTAAACCTATCCCACTCTCTAGATACCCGTTAGCACGTCAAGGTATATTATTTGGGGGTCCAGCCATGGAGAAGAGTTTAGACACTAGGAGAAGATAAGGACACACACCCATTATCCTGAAATCACATTAGGATTCTCTTTTTAACCTGTTCCTTAATACACTAGTGCTTAGGAAATCTATTGGAGGCAGAAGCAGTCAAGGGTAGCTTAGGGTTTGGGTTAGGGTTAGGGTTAGGGTTAGGGTACGGGTTCGGGTACGGCCTAGGGTATGGGTTAGGGTTAGGGTTAGGGTTAGTTTGAAGGTTAGGGCTCGGTTTAGGGTACGGGTTAGGATTAAGGTTCGTGTTAGGGTTAGGGTAGGGGTTAGGGTTAGGGTACGCGTTAGGTTTAGGGTAGTAATTAAACCTATCCCACTCTCTAGATACCCCTTAGCACGTCAAGGAATATTATTTGGGGGTCCAGCCATGGAGAAGAGTTTAGACACTAGGAGAAGATAAGGAACACACCCATTATCCTGAAATCACATTAGGATTCTCTTTTAACCTGTTCCTTAATACACTAGTGCTTAGGAAATCTATTAGAGGCAGAAGCAGTGAAGGGTAGCTTAGGGTTAGGGTTAGGGTTAGGTTTAGGGTTAGGGTTAGGGTACGGCTTAGGGAACGGGTTCGGGTACGGGTTCGGGTACGGCGTAGGGTATGGGTTAGGGTTAGGGTTAGGGTTAGTTTGAGGGCTAGGGCTCGGTTTAGGGTACGGGTTAGGATTAGTGTACGTGTTAGGGTTAGGGTAGAGGTTAGGGTTAGGGTACGCGTTAGGGTTAGGGTAGTTATTAAACCTATCCCACTCTCTAGATACCCCTTTGCACGTCAAGGAATATTATTTGGGGGTCCAGCCATGGAGAAGAGTTTAGACACTAGGAGAAGATAAGGAACACACCCATTAACAAGAAATCACATTACGATTCTCTTTTTAACCTGTTCCTTAAAACACTAGTGCTTAGGAAATCTATTGGAGGCAGAAGCAGTCAAGGGTAGCTTAGGGTTAGGGTTAGGGTTAGGGTTAGGGTTATTGTTAGGGTAAGGCTTAGAGTACGGGTTCGGGTACGGGTTCGGGTACGGCGTACGGTATGGGTTAGGGTTAGGGTTAGGGTTAGTTTGAGGGTTAGGGCTCGGTTTAGGGTACGGGTTAGGATTAGGGTACGTGTTAGTGTTAGGGTACGCGTTAGGGTTAGGGTAGTTATTAAACCTATCCCACTCTCTAGATACCCCA
>NW_027175630.1:0-81675 GCF_028021215.1 Eschrichtius robustus
AAACCGCTACACTTGAACTGAATTACAAAACAGAACAGAGTCACACGTTTAGAAAACACACTATGGCTGCTTAACGGGAAAGGTGAGGTGGGGTGAGGCATAAAACAAGGGTTTCAAATTCGCTCAGATACCGTTCCATACACCCAATATGTAATAGACAAGACCTACTCCTTGCTCAGTGAACTGGACTCAACACCCCCTATTCACCGCACAAGAATATATGTGACTAGTAAGAATCTTAAAACCTATGTATTGATATCTGTCTGGAAGTGAGTCAAGTGGGTGTAAAGCCGCATAAACACAGCCGTGAAAAGCAGCTAAACCCCATTATAAAAATAAATTACTTTTAAAAACCCGTAAAACAAAGACAGTGAAAGAGAGAGAAATTCTTACACAATTCGTTCAGAGGCTGTGATGCAACCTGGATTGACCATATCTAGACCCACAGCTGGATGAGACATAAGGGTGGACACTCTTGGGGCTGAAAGGTTGGGTGAGGTTGGGTGAGCAAACGCAGACCCTTTAAAGTAATACTGCCTGGTACCCATCCCATGGGTCCCAAATCTCCAGGTTCAAGGGCATCTTCCTACATCGAAAACATGCATGAGAAACCCAGAATATGGTACACCGTGTGATTTTGAAAGGTTTCTAATATGCACCTCATTTCTCATCTCCTTGTGCTCTTGTTCGCCTTTCCATCTACTTTACTACCAATCTCCCTACTTGGAGAATCAGCACCTTTAAGCTCCTGTTCCCTACAGGTTGCAATTTGTCCTGAGGATGAACGGGAAGAGGGGCAACCAATGAGAGACTAGATCTAGGTGTTGGGACAGGCACAGGTCACTCTATTTTCCCATCAGGAAGAAGAATTAACCACAGGCTCAGCCTGCCGCCCAGAAGCAGAATAGGGCCTGAGGCAATCCCGCGCTTTTGCGGCCAGCTCCCAAAAAAGCGAGTTGAAAAATGGAGCTCAGGGACACTGCAATTCACAAACCCACAGAGTTATAAATGATAACTCTCAACCACAGATATATTGAGGGAAGGCAACGAAGAGGATTTGAAAGCAAGGCAGAATTGCAGGAAACAGATTTCAGGAGGTAGATTCGAATCGCCTTTAAAGCACATGAAAAGCGGCAAAACGTCGACAATGATGCCCTTGGCCAAAAAGGGCGTATGCGTTTTTTCCTGAATATATTCAGGAAAAAACGCATACGCCCTTTTTGGCCAACCAAGCAACCTGCAAAGGCAAATCAGCGCTACAAAGAAGTCTCGCTTCCCATCGGTCAAAAGGGTCATGCTGCAAAAAGTGTCAAAACCAGAAATGCAGGACAGGCCTTGGAGAAATGGCAGCCTTGCTACGCTGATGGGCGGGATGTAAATTGCCAACAGCCACTCTGGAGAAGTGTACGGTGTGTCCTGAAACATCGAAAAAACGCAGCTTAGGGAGCATAGGGCACGTCCACTCATGGGCGTATAAATTGGGAAAACTAAAAATCAGCAAGACACAGGCACCCGAAAGTTTAGGGCTGCTCTCTTGACAAGAACCTCCACTTCACGACACCTTAAATATCCCAGGAAAGAGAAAAATGGATAAAGAAGTTGTGGTCCTTATGTACAATGGAATATCACTCAGACATGAAATCAATGTCATAAGGCTAGTAGAAGCAAGATGAGTGGATTTAGGTACGACGATTCTAAGTGAAATAAGTCACACAGAAAAAGACACATATCATAAACTATCACTTAGAGAGGGAATGTAAAAACCGCTACACTTGAACTGAATTACAAAACAGAACAGAGTCACACGTTTAGAAAACACACTATGGCTGCTTAACGGGAAAGGTGAGGTGGGGTGAGGCATAAAACAAGGGTTTCAAATTCGCTCAGATACCGTTCCATACACCCAATATGTAATAGACAAGACCTACTCCTTGCTCAGTGAACTGGACTCAACACCCCCTATTCACCGCACAAGAATATATGTGACTAGTAAGAATCTTAAAACCTATGTGTAGATATCTGTCTGGAAGTGAGTCAAGTGGGTGTAAAGCCGCATAAACACAGCCGTGAAAAGCAGCTAAACCCCATTATAAAAATAAATTACTTTTAAAAACCCGTAAAACAAAGACAGTGAAAGAGAGAGAAATTCTTACACAATTCGTTCAGAGGCTGTGATGCAACCTGGATTGACCATATCTAGACCCACAGCTGGATGAGACATAAGGGTGGACACTCTTGGGGCTGAAAGGTTGGGTGAGGTTGGGTTAGCAAACGCAGACACTTTAAAGTAATACTGCCTGGTAGCCATCCCATGGGTCCCAAATCTCCAGGTTCAAGGGCATCTTCCTACATCGAAAACATGCATGAGAAACCCAGAAGATGGTACACCGTGTGATTTTGAAAGGTTTCTAAGACGCACCTCATTTCTCATCTCCTTGTGCTCTTGTTCGCCTTTCCAGCTACTTTACTACCAATCTCCCTACTTGGAGAATCAGCACCCTTAAGCTCCTGTTCCCTACAGGTTGCAATTTGTCCTGAGGATGAACAGGAAGAGGGGCAACCAATGAGAGACTAGATCTAGGTGTTGGGACAGGCACAGGTCACTCTATTTTCCCATCAGGAAGAAGAATTAACCACAGGCTCAGCCTGCCGCCCAGAAGAAGAATAGGGCCTGAGGCAATCCCGCGCTTTTGCGGCCAGCTCCCAAAAAAGCGAGTTGAAAAATGGAGCTCAGGGACACTGCAATTCACAAACCCACAGAGTTATAAATGATAACTCTCATCCACAGATATATTGAGGGAAGGCAACGAAGAGGATTTGAAAGCAAGGCAGAATTGCAGGAAACAGATTTCAGGAGGTAGATTCGAATCGCCTTTAAAGCACATGAAAAGCGGCAAAACGTGGACATTGATGCCCTTGGCCAAAAAGGGCTTATGCGTTTTTTCCTGAATATATTCAGGAAAAAACGCATACGCCCTTTTTGGCCAACCAAGCAACCTGCAAAGGCAAATCAGCGCTACAAAGAAGTCTCGCTTCCCATCGGTCAAAAGGGTCATGCTGCAAAAAGTGTCAAAACCAGAAATGCAGGACAGGCCATGGAGAAATGGCAGCCTTGCTACGCTGATGGTCGGGATGTAAATTGCCAACAGCCACTCTGGAGAAGTGTACGGTGTGTCCTGAAACATCGAAAAAACACAGCTTAGGGAGCATAGGGCACGTCCACTCATGGGCGTATAAATTGGCAAAACTAAAAATCAGCAAGACACAGGCACCCCAAAGTTTAGGGCTGCTCTGTTGACAAGAACCTCCACTTCACGACACCATAAATATCCCAGGAAAGAGAAAAATGGATAAAGAAGTTGTGGTCCTTATGTACAATGGAATATCACTCAGACATGAAATCAATGTCATAAGGCTCCTAGAAGCAAGATGAGTGGATTTAGGTACGATGATTCTAAGTGAAATAAGTCACACAGAAAAAGACACTTATCATAAGCTATCACTTAGAGAGGGAATGTAAAAACCGCTACACTTGAACTGAATTACAAAACAGAACAGAGTCACACGTTTAGAAAACACACTATGGCTGCTTAACGGGAAAGGTGAGGTGGGGTGATGCATAAAACAAGGGTTTCAAATTCGCTCAGATACCGTTCCATACACCCAATATGTAATAGACAAGACCTACTCCTTGCTCAGTGAACTGGACTCAACACCCCCTATTCACCGCACAAGAATATATGTGACTAGTAAGAATCTTAAAACCTATGTATTGATATCTGTCTGGAAGTGAGTCAAGTGGGTTTAAAGCCGCATAAACACAGCCGTGAAAAGCAGCTAAACCCCATTATGAAAATAAATTACTTTTAAAAACCCGTAAAACAAAGACAGTGAAAGAGAGAGAAATTCTTACACAATTCGTTCAGAGGCTGTGATGCAACCTGGATTGACCATATCTAGACCCACAGCTGGATGAGACATAAGGGTGGACACTCTTGGGGCTGAAAGTTTGGGTGAGGTTGGGTGAGCAAACGCAGACCCCTTAAAGTAATACTGCCTGGTACCCATCCCATGGGTCCCAAATCTCCAGGTTCAAGGGCATCTTCCTACATCGAAAACATGCATGAGAAACCCAGAAGATGGTACACCGTGTGATTTTGAAAGGTTTCTAATACGCACCTCATTTCTCATCTCCTTGTGCTCTTGTTCGCCTTTCCAGCTACTTTACTACCAATCTCCCTACTTGGAGAATCAGCACCTTTAAGCTCCTGTTCCCTACAGGTTGCAATTTGTCCTGAGGATGAACGGGAAGAGGGGCAACCAATGAGAGACTAGACCTAGGTGTTGGGACAGGCACAGGTCACTCTATTTTCCCATCAGGAAGAAGAATTAACCACAGGCTCAGCCTGCCGCCCAGAAGCAGATTAGGGCCTGAGGCAATCCCGCGCTTTTGCGGCCAGCTCCCAAAAAAGCGAGTTGAAAAATGGAGCTCAGGGACACTGCAATTCACAAATCCGCAGAGTTATAATTGATAACTCTCATCCACAGATATATTGAGGGAAGGCAACGAAGAGGATTTGAAAGCAAGGCAGAATTGCAGGAAACAGATTTCAGGAGGTAGATTCGAATCGCAATTAAAGCACATGAAAAGCGGCAAAACGTCGACAATGATGCCCTTGGCCAAAAAGGGCGTATGCGTTTTTTCCTGAATATATTCAGGAAAAAACGCATACGCCCTTTTTGGCCAACCAAGCAACCTGCAAAGGCAAATCAGTGCTACAAAGAAGTCTCGCTTCCCATCGGTCAAAAGGGTCATGCTGCAAAAAGTGTCAAAACCAGAAATGCAGGACAGGCCATGGAGAAATGGCAGCCTTGCTACGCTGATGGGCGGGATGTAAATTGCCAACAGCCACTCTGGAGAAGTGTACGGTGTGTCCTGAAACATCGAAAAAACACAGCTTAGGGAGCATAGGGCACGTCCACTCATGGGCGTATAAATTGGGAAAACTAAAAATCAGCAAGACACAGGCACCCCAAAGTTTAGGGCTGCTCTGTTGACAAGAACCTCCACTTCACGACACCGTAAATATCCCAGGAAAGAGAAAAATGGATAAAGAAGTTGTGGTCCTTATGTACAATGGAATATCACTCAGACATGAAATCAATGTCATAAGGCTAGTAGAAGCAAGATGAGTGGATTTAGGTACGATGATTCTAAGTGAAATAAGTCACACAGAAAAAGACACATATCATAAACTATCACTTAGAGAGGGAATGTAAAAACCGCTACACTTGAACTGAATTACAAAACAGAACAGAGTCACACGTTTAGAAAACACACTATGGCTGCTTAACGGGAAAGGTGAGGTGGGGTGATGCATAAAACAAGGGTTTCAAATTCGCTCAGATACCGTTCCATACACCCAATATGTAATAGACAAGACCTACTCCTTGCTCAGTGAACTGGACTCAACACCCCCTATTCACCGCACAAGAATATATGTGACTAGTAAGAATCTTAAAACCTATGTATTGATATCTGTCTGGAAGTGAGTCAAGTGGGTGTAAAGCCGCATAAACACAGCCGTGAAAAGCAGCTAAACCCCATTATAAAAATAAATTACTTTTAAAAACCCGTAAAACAAAGACAGTGAAAGAGAGAGAAATTCTTACACAATTCGTTCAGAGGCTGTGATGCAACCTGGATTGACCATATCTAGACCCACAGCTGGATGAGACATAAGGGTGGACACTCTTGGGGCTGAAAGGTTGGGTGAGGTTGGGTGAGCAAACGCAGACCCTTTAAAGTAATACTGCCTGGTACCCATCCCATGGGTCCCAAATCTCCAGGTTCAAGGGCATCTTCCTACATCGAAAACATGCATGAGAAACCCAGAATATGGTACACCGTGTGATTTTGAAAGGTTTCTAATACGCACCTCATTTCTCATCTCCTTGTGCTCTTGTTCGCCTTTCCATCTACTTTACTACCAATCTCCCTACTTGGAGAATCAGCACCTTTAAGCTCCTGTTCCCTACAGGTTGCAATTTGTCCTGAGGATGATCGGGAAGAGGGGCAACCAATGAGAGACTAGATCTAGGTGTTGGGACAGGCACAGGTCACTCTATTTTCCCATCAGGAAGAAGAATTAACCACAGGCTCAGCCTGCCGCCCAGAAGCAGAATAGGGCCTGAGGCAATCCCGCGCTTTTGCGGCCAGCTCCCAAAAAAGCGAGTTGAAAAATGGAGCTCAGGGACACTGCAATTCACAAACCCACAGAGTTATAAATGATAACTCTCAACCACAGATATATTGAGGGAAGGCAACGAAGAGGATTTGAAAGCAAGGCAGAATTGCAGGAAACAGATTTCAGGAGGTAGATTCGAATCGCCTTTAAAGCACATGAAAAGCGGCAAAACGTCGACAATGATGCCCTTGGCCAAAAAGGGCGTATGCGTTTTTTCCTGAATATATTCAGGAAAAAACGCATACGCCCTTTTTGGCCAACCAAGCAACCTGCAAAGGCAAATCAGCGCTACAAAGAAGTCTCGCTTCCCATCGGTCAAAAGGGTCATGCTGCAAAAAGTGTCAAAACCAGAAATGCAGGACAGGCCTTGGAGAAATGGCAGCCTTGCTACGCTGATGGGCGGGATGTAAATTGCCAACAGCCACTCTGGAGAAGTGTACGGTGTGTCCTGAAACATCGAAAAAACGCAGCTTAGGGAGCATAGGGCACGTCCACTCATGGGCGTATAAATTGGGAAAACTAAAAATCAGCAAGACACAGGCACCCGAAAGTTTAGGGCTGCTCTCTTGACAAGAACCTCCACTTCACGACACCTTAAATATCCCAGGAAAGAGAAAAATGGATAAAGAAGTTGTGGTCCTTATGTACAATGGAATATCACTCAGACATGAAATCAATGTCATAAGGCTAGTAGAAGCAAGATGAGTGGATTTAGGTACGACGATTCTAAGTGAAATAAGTCACACAGAAAAAGACACATATCATAAACTATCACTTAGAGAGGGAATGTAAAAACCGCTACACTTGAACTGAATTACAAAACAGAACAGAGTCACACGTTTAGAAAACACACTATGGCTGCTTAACGGGAAAGGTGAGGTGGGGTGAGGCATAAAACAAGGGTTTCAAATTCGCTCAGATACCGTTCCATACACCCAATATGTAATAGACAAGACCTACTCCTTGCTCAGTGAACTGGACTCAACACCCCCTATTCACCGCACAAGAATATATGTGACTAGTAAGAATCTTAAAACCTATGTGTAGATATCTGTCTGGAAGTGAGTCAAGTGGGTGTAAAGCCGCATAAACACAGCCGTGAAAAGCAGCTAAACCCCATTATAAAAATAAATTACTTTTAAAAACCCGTAAAACAAAGACAGTGAAAGAGAGAGAAATTCTTACACAATTCGTTCAGAGGCTGTGATGCAACCTGGATTGACCATATCTAGACCCACAGCTGGATGAGACATAAGGGTGGACACTCTTGGGGCTGAAAGGTTGGGTGAGGTTGGGTTAGCAAACGCAGACACTTTAAAGTAATACTGCCTGGTAGCCATCCCATGGGTCCCAAATCTCCAGGTTCAAGGGCATCTTCCTACATCGAAAACATGCATGAGAAACCCAGAAGATGGTACACCGTGTGATTTTGAAAGGTTTCTAAGACGCACCTCATTTCTCATCTCCTTGTGCTCTTGTTCGCCTTTCCAGCTACTTTACTACCAATCTCCCTACTTGGAGAATCAGCACCCTTAAGCTCCTGTTCCCTACAGGTTGCAATTTGTCCTGAGGATGAACAGGAAGAGGGGCAACCAATGAGAGACTAGATCTAGGTGTTGGGACAGGCACAGGTCACTCTATTTTCCCATCAGGAAGAAGAATTAACCACAGGCTCAGCCTGCCGCCCAGAAGAAGAATAGGGCCTGAGGCAATCCCGCGCTTTTGCGGCCAGCTCCCAAAAAAGCGAGTTGAAAAATGGAGCTCAGGGACACTGCAATTCACAAACCCACAGAGTTATAAATGATAACTCTCATCCACAGATATATTGAGGGAAGGCAACGAAGAGGATTTGAAAGCAAGGCAGAATTGCAGGAAACAGATTTCAGGAGGTAGATTCGAATCGCCTTTAAAGCACATGAAAAGCGGCAAAACGTGGACAATGATGCCCTTGGCCAAAAAGGGCTTATGCGTTTTTTCCTGAATATATTCAGGAAAAAACGCATACGCCCTTTTTGGCCAACCAAGCAACCTGCAAAGGCAAATCAGCGCTACAAAGAAGTCTCGCTTCCCATCGGTCAAAAGGGTCATGCTGCAAAAAGTGTCAAAACCAGAAATGCAGGACAGGCCATGGAGAAATGGCAGCCTTGCTACGCTGATGGTCGGGATGTAAATTGCCAACAGCCACTCTGGAGAAGTGTACGGTGTGTCCTGAAACATCGAAAAAACACAGCTTAGGGAGCATAGGGCACGTCCACTCATGGGCGTATAAATTGGCAAAACTAAAAATCAGCAAGACACAGGCACCCCAAAGTTTAGGGCTGCTCTGTTGACAAGAACCTCCACTTCACGACACCATAAATATCCCAGGAAAGAGAAAAATGGATAAAGAAGTTGTGGTCCTTATGTACAATGGAATATCACTCAGACATGAAATCAATGTCATAAGGCTCCTAGAAGCAAGATGAGTGGATTTAGGTACGACGATTCTAAGTGAAATAAGTCACACAGAAAAAGACACTTATCATAAGCTATCACTTAGAGAGGGAATGTAAAAACCGCTACACTTGAACTGAATTACAAAACAGAACAGAGTCACACGTTTAGAAAACACACTATGGCTGCTTAACGGGAAAGGTGAGGTGGGGTGATGCATAAAACAAGGGTTTCAAATTCGCTCAGATACCGTTCCATACACCCAATATGTAATAGACAAGACCTACTCCTTGCTCAGTGAACTGGACTCAACACCCCCTATTCACCGCACAAGAATATATGTGACTAGTAAGAATCTTAAAACCTATGTATTGATATCTGTCTGGAAGTGAGTCAAGTGGGTTTAAAGCCGCATAAACACAGCCGTGAAAAGCAGCTAAACCCCATTATGAAAATAAATTACTTTTAAAAACCCGTAAAACAAAGACAGTGAAAGAGAGAGAAATTCTTACACAATTCGTTCAGAGGCTGTGATGCAACCTGGATTGACCATATCTAGACCCACAGCTGGATGAGACATAAGGGTGGACACTCTTGGGGCTGAAAGTTTGGGTGAGGTTGGGTGAGCAAACGCAGACCCTTTAAAGTAATACTGCCTGGTACCCATCCCATGGGTCCCAAATCTCCAGGTTCAAGGGCATCTTCCTACATCGAAAACATGCATGAGAAACCCAGAAGATGGTACACCGTGTGATTTTGAAAGGTTTCTAATACGCACCTCATTTCTCATCTCCTTGTGCTCTTGTTCGCCTTTCCAGCTACTTTACTACCAATCTCCCTACTTGGAGAATCAGCACCTTTAAGCTCCTGTTCACTACAGGTTGCAATTTGTCCTGAGGATGAACGGGAAGAGGGGCAACCAATGAGAGACTAGATCTAGGTGTTGGGACAGGCACAGGTCACTCTATTTTCCCATCAGGAAGAAGAATTAACCACAGGCTCAGCCTGCCGCCCAGAAGCAGATTAGGGCCTGAGGCAATCCCGCGCTTTTGCGGCCAGCTCCCAAAAAAGCGAGTTGAAAAATGGAGCTCAGGGACACTGCAATTCACAAATCCGCAGAGTTATAATTGATAACTCTCATCCACAGATATATTGAGGGAAGGCAACGAAGAGGATTTGAAAGCAAGGCAGAATTGCAGGAAACAGATTTCAGGAGGTAGATTCGAATCGCAATTAAAGCACATGAAAAGCGGCAAAACGTCGACAATGATGCCCTTGGCCAAAAAGGGCCTATGCGTTTTTTCCTGAATATATTCAGGAAAAAACGCATACGCCCTTTTTGGCCAACCAAGCAACCTGCAAAGGCAAATCAGCGCTACAAAGAAGTCTCGCTTCCCATCGGTCAAAAGGGTCATGCTGCAAAAAGTGTCAAAACCAGAAATGCAGGACAGGCCTTGGAGAAATGGCAGCCTTGCTACGCTGATGGGCGGGATGTAAATTGCCAACAGCCACTCTGGAGAAGTGTACGGTGTGTCCTGAAACATCGAAAAAACGCAGCTTAGGGAGCATAGGGCACGTCCACTCATGGGCGTATAAATTGGGAAAACTAAAAATCAGCAAGACACAGGCACCCGAAAGTTTAGGGCTGCTCTCTTGACAAGAACCTCCACTTCACGACACCTTAAATATCCCAGGAAAGAGAAAAATGGATAAAGAAGTTGTGGTCCTTATGTACAATGGAATATCACTCAGACATGAAATCAATGTCATAAGGCTAGTAGAAGCAAGATGAGTGGATTTAGGTACGACGATTCTAAGTGAAATAAGTCACACAGAAAAAGACACATATCATAAACTATCACTTAGAGAGGGAATGTAAAAACCGCTACACTTGAACTGAATTACAAAACAGAACAGAGTCACACGTTTAGAAAACACACTATGGCTGCTTAACGGGAAAGGTGAGGTGGGGTGAGGCATAAAACAAGGGTTTCAAATTCGCTCAGATACCGTTCCATACACCCAATATGTAATAGACAAGACCTACTCCTTGCTCAGTGAACTGGACTCAACACCCCCTATTCACCGCACAAGAATATATGTGACTAGTAAGAATCTTAAAACCTATGTGTAGATATCTGTCTGGAAGTGAGTCAAGTGGGTGTAAAGCCGCATAAACACAGCCGTGAAAAGCAGCTAAACCCCATTATAAAAATAAATTACTTTTAAAAACCCGTAAAACAAAGACAGTGAAAGAGAGAGAAATTCTTACACAATTCGTTCAGAGGCTGTGATGCAACCTGGATTGACCATATCTAGACCCACAGCTGGATGAGACATAAGGGTGGACACTCTTGGGGCTGAAAGGTTGGGTGAGGTTGGGTTAGCAAACGCAGACACTTTAAAGTAATACTGCCTGGTAGCCATCCCATGGGTCCCAAATCTCCAGGTTCAAGGGCATCTTCCTACATCGAAAACATGCATGAGAAACCCAGAAGATGGTACACCGTGTGATTTTGAAAGGTTTCTAAGACGCACCTCATTTCTCATCTCCTTGTGCTCTTGTTCGCCTTTCCAGCTACTTTACTACCAATCTCCCTACTTGGAGAATCAGCACCCTTAAGCTCCTGTTCCCTACAGGTTGCAATTTGTCCTGAGGATGAACAGGAAGAGGGGCAACCAATGAGAGACTAGATCTAGGTGTTGGGACAGGCACAGGTCACTCTATTTTCCCATCAGGAAGAAGAATTAACCACAGGCTCAGCCTGCCGCCCAGAAGAAGAATAGGGCCTGAGGCAATCCCGCGCTTTTGCGGCCAGCTCCCAAAAAAGCGAGTTGAAAAATGGAGCTCAGGGACACTGCAATTCACAAACCCACAGAGTTATAAATGATAACTCTCATCCACAGATATATTGAGGGAAGGCAACGAAGAGGATTTGAAAGCAAGGCAGAATTGCAGGAAACAGATTTCAGGAGGTAGATTCGAATCGCCTTTAAAGCACATGAAAAGCGGCAAAACGTGGACAATGATGCCCTTGGCCAAAAAGGGCTTATGCGTTTTTTCCTGAATATATTCAGGAAAAAACGCATACGCCCTTTTTGGCCAACCAAGCAACCTGCAAAGGCAAATCAGCGCTACAAAGAAGTCTCGCTTCCCATCGGTCAAAAGGGTCATGCTGCAAAAAGTGTCAAAACCAGAAATGCAGGACAGGCCATGGAGAAATGGCAGCCTTGCTACGCTGATGGTCGGGATGTAAATTGCCAACAGCCACTCTGGAGAAGTGTACGGTGTGTCCTGAAACATCGAAAAAACACAGCTTAGGGAGCATAGGGCACGTCCACTCATGGGCGTATAAATTGGCAAAACTAAAAATCAGCAAGACACAGGCACCCCAAAGTTTAGGGCTGCTCTGTTGACAAGAACCTCCACTTCACGACACCATAAATATCCCAGGAAAGAGAAAAATGGATAAAGAAGTTGTGGTCCTTATGTACAATGGAATATCACTCAGACATGAAATCAATGTCATAAGGCTCCTAGAAGCAAGATGAGTGGATTTAGGTACGACGATTCTAAGTGAAATAAGTCACACAGAAAAAGACACTTATCATAAGCTATCACTTAGAGAGGGAATGTAAAAACCGCTACACTTGAACTGAATTACAAAACAGAACAGAGTCACACGTTTAGAAAACACACTATGGCTGCTTAACGGGAAAGGTGAGGTGGGGTGATGCATAAAACAAGGGTTTCAAATTCGCTCAGATACCGTTCCATACACCCAATATGTAATAGACAAGACCTACTCCTTGCTCAGTGAACTGGACTCAACACCCCCTATTCACCGCACAAGAATATATGTGACTAGTAAGAATCTTAAAACCTATGTATTGATATCTGTCTGGAAGTGAGTCAAGTGGGTTTAAAGCCGCATAAACACAGCCGTGAAAAGCAGCTAAACCCCATTATGAAAATAAATTACTTTTAAAAACCCGTAAAACAAAGACAGTGAAAGAGAGAGAAATTCTTACACAATTCGTTCAGAGGCTGTGATGCAACCTGGATTGACCATATCTAGACCCACAGCTGGATGAGACATAAGGGTGGACACTCTTGGGGCTGAAAGTTTGGGTGAGGTTGGGTGAGCAAACGCAGACCCTTTAAAGTAATACTGCCTGGTACCCATCCCATGGGTCCCAAATCTCCAGGTTCAAGGGCATCTTCCTACATCGAAAACATGCATGAGAAACCCAGAAGATGGTACACCGTGTGATTTTGAAAGGTTTCTAATACGCACCTCATTTCTCATCTCCTTGTGCTCTTGTTCGCCTTTCCAGCTACTTTACTACCAATCTCCCTACTTGGAGAATCAGCACCTTTAAGCTCCTGTTCACTACAGGTTGCAATTTGTCCTGAGGATGAACGGGAAGAGGGGCAACCAATGAGAGACTAGATCTAGGTGTTGGGACAGGCACAGGTCACTCTATTTTCCCATCAGGAAGAAGAATTAACCACAGGCTCAGCCTGCCGCCCAGAAGCAGATTAGGGCCTGAGGCAATCCCGCGCTTTTGCGGCCAGCTCCCAAAAAAGCGAGTTGAAAAATGGAGCTCAGGGACACTGCAATTCACAAATCCGCAGAGTTATAATTGATAACTCTCATCCACAGATATATTGAGGGAAGGCAACGAAGAGGATTTGAAAGCAAGGCAGAATTGCAGGAAACAGATTTCAGGAGGTAGATTCGAATCGCAATTAAAGCACATGAAAAGCGGCAAAACGTCGACAATGATGCCCTTGGCCAAAAAGGGCCTATGCGTTTTTTCCTGAATATATTCAGGAAAAAACGCATACGCCCTTTTTGGCCAACCAAGCAACCTGCAAAGGCAAATCAGTGCTACAAAGAAGTCTCGCTTCCCATCGGTCAAAAGGGTCATGCTGCAAAAAGTGTCAAAACCAGAAATGCAGGACAGGCCATGGAGAAATGGCAGCCTTGCTACGCTGATGGGCGGGATGTAAATTGCCAACAGCCACTCTGGAGAAGTGTACGGTGTGTCCTGAAACATCGAAAAAACACAGCTTAGGGAGCATAGGGCACGTCCACTCATGGGCGTATAAATTGGGAAAACTAAAAATCAGCAAGACACAGGCACCCCAAAGTTTAGGGCTGCTCTGTTGACAAGAACCTCCACTTCACGACACCGTAAATATCCCAGGAAAGAGAAAAATGGATAAAGAAGTTGTGGTCCTTATGTACAATGGAATATCACTCAGACATGAAATCAATGTCATAAGGCTAGTAGAAGCAAGATGAGTGGATTTAGGTACGATGATTCTAAGTGAAATAAGTCACACAGAAAAAGACACATATCATAAACTATCACTTAGAGAGGGAATGTAAAAACCGCTACACTTGAACTGAATTACAAAACAGAACAGAGTCACACGTTTAGAAAACACACTATGGCTGCTTAACGGGAAAGGTGAGGTGGGGTGATGCATAAAACAAGGGTTTCAAATTCGCTCAGATACCGTTCCATACACCCAATATGTAATAGACAAGACCTACTCCTTGCTCAGTGAACTGGACTCAACACCCCCTATTCACCGCACAAGAATATATGTGACTAGTAAGAATCTTAAAACCTATGTATTGATATCTGTCTGGAAGTGAGTCAAGTGGGTGTAAAGCCGCATAAACACAGCCGTGAAAAGCAGCTAAACCCCATTATAAAAATAAATTACTTTTAAAAACCCGTAAAACAAAGACAGTGAAAGAGAGAGAAATTCTTACACAATTCGTTCAGAGGCTGTGATGCAACCTGGATTGACCATATCTAGACCCACAGCTGGATGAGACATAAGGGTGGACACTCTTGGGGCTGAAAGGTTGGGTGAGGTTGGGTGAGCAAACGCAGACCCTTTAAAGTAATACTGCCTGGTACCCATCCCATGGGTCCCAAATCTCCAGGTTCAAGGGCATCTTCCTACATCGAAAACATGCATGAGAAACCCAGAAGATGGTACACCGTGTGATTTTGAAAGGTTTCTAATACGCACCTCATTTCTCATCTCCTTGTGCTCTTGTTCGCCTTTCCAGCTACTTTACTAGCAATCTCCCTACTTGGAGAATCAGCACCTTTAAGCTCCTGTTCCCTACAGGTTGCAATTTGTCCTGAGGATGAACGGGAAGAGGGGCAACCAATGAGAGACTAGATCTAGGTGTTGGGACAGGCACAGGTCACTCTATTTTCCCATCAGGAAGAAGAATTCACCACAGGCTCAGCCTGCCGCCCAGAAGCAGAATAGGGCCTGATGCAATCCCGCGCTTTTGCGGCCAGCTCCCAAAAAAGCGAGTTGAAAAATGGAGCTCAGGGACACTGCAATTCACAAACCCGCAGAGTTATAAATGATAACTCTCATCCACAGATATATTGAGGGAAGGCAACGAAGAGGATTTGAAAGCAAGGCAGAATTGCAGGAAACAGATTTCAGGAGGTAGATTCGAATCGCCTTTAAAGCACATGAAAAGCGGCAAAACGTCGACAATGATGCCCTTGGCCAAAAAGGGCGTATGCGTTTTTTCCTGAATATATTCAGGAAAAAACGCATACGCCCTTTTTGGCCAACCAAGCAACCTGGAAAGGCAAATCAGCGCTACAAAGAAGTCTCGCTTCCCATCGGTCAAAAGGGCCATGCTGCAAAAAGTGTCAAAACCAGAAATGCAGGACAGGCCATGGAGAAATGGCAGCCTTGCTACGCTGATGGGCGGGATGTAAATTGCCAACAGCCACTCTGGAGAAGTGTACGGTGTGTCCTGAAACATCGAAAAAACACAGCTTAGGGAGCATAGGGCACGTCCACTCATGGGCGTATAAATTGGGAAAACTAAAAATCAGCAAGACACAGGCACCCCAAAGTTTAGGGCTGCTCTGTTTACAAGAACCTCCACTTCATGACAACTTAAATATCCCAGGAAAGAGAAAAATGGATAAAGAAGTCGTGGTCCTTATGTACAATGGAATATCACTCAGACATGAAATCAATGTCATAAGGCTAGTAGAAGCAAAATGAGTGGATTTAGGTACGATGATTCTAAGAGAAATAAGTCACACAGAAAAAGACACATATCATAAACTATCACTTAGAGAGGGAATGTAAAAACCGCTACACTTGAACTGAATTACAAAACAGAACAGAGTCACACGTTTATAAAACACACTATGGCTGTTTAACGGGAAAGGTGAGGTGGGGTGAGGCATAAAACAAGGGTTTCAAATTCGCTCAGATACCGTTCCATACACCCAATATGTAATAGACAAGACCTACTCCTTGCTCAGTGAACTGGACTCAACACCCCCTATTCACCGCACAAGAATATATGTGACTAGTAAGAATCTTAAAACCTATGTATTGATATCTGTCTGGAAGTGAGTCAAGTGGGTGTAAAGCCGCATAAACACAGCCGTGAAAAGCAGCTAAACCCCATTATAAAAATAAATTACTTTTAAAAACCCGTAAAACAAAGACAGTGAAAGAGAGAGAAATTCTTACACAATTCGTTCAGAGGCTGTGATGCAACCTGGATTGACCATATCTAGACCCACAGCTGGATGAGACATAAGGGTGGACACTCTTGGGGCTGAAAGGTTGGGTGAGGTTGGGTGAGCAAACGCAGACCCTTTAAAGTAATACTGCCTGGTACCCATCCCATGGGTCCCAAATCTCCAGGTTCAAGGGCATCTTCCTACATCGAAAACATGCATGAGAAACCCAGAATATGGTACACCGTGTGATTTTGAAAGGTTTCTAATACGCACCTCATTTCTCATCTCCTTGTGCTCTTGTTCGCCTTTCCATCTACTTTACTACCAATCTCCCTACTTGGAGAATCAGCACCTTTAAGCTCCTGTTCCCTACAGGTTGCAATTTGTCCTGAGGATGAACGGGAAGAGGGGCAACCAATGAGAGACTAGATCTAGGTGTTGGGACAGGCACAGGTCACTCTATTTTCCCATCAGGAAGAAGAATTAACCACAGGCTCAGCCTGCCGCCCAGAAGCAGAATAGGGCCTGAGGCAATCCCGCGCTTTTGCGGCCAGCTCCCAAAAAAGCGAGTTGAAAAATGGAGCTCAGGGACACTGCAATTCACAAACCCACAGAGTTATAAATGATAACTCTCAACCACAGATATATTGAGGGAAGGCAACGAAGAGGATTTGAAAGCAAGGCAGAATTGCAGGAAACAGATTTCAGGAGGTAGATTCGAATCGCCATTAAAGCACATGAAAAGCGGCAAAACGTCGACAATGATGCCCTTGGCCAAAAAGGGCGTATGCGTTTTTTCCTGAATATATTCAGGAAAAAACGCATACGCCCTTTTTGGCCAACCAAGCAACCTGCAAAGGCAAATCAGCGCTACAAAGAAGTCTCGCTTCCCATCGGTCAAAAGGGTCATGCTGCAAAAAGTGTCAAAACCAGAAATGCAGGACAGGCCTTGGAGAAATGGCAGCCTTGCTACGCTGATGGGCGGGATGTAAATTGCCAACAGCCACTCTGGAGAAGTGTACGGTGTGTCCTGAAACATCGAAAAAACGCAGCTTAGGGAGCATAGGGCACGTCCACTCATGGGCGTATAAATTGGGAAAACTAAAAATCAGCAAGACACAGGCACCCGAAAGTTTAGGGCTGCTCTCTTGACAAGAACCTCCACTTCACGACACCTTAAATATCCCAGGAAAGAGAAAAATGGATAAAGAAGTTGTGGTCCTTATGTACAATGGAATATCACTCAGACATGAAATCAATGTCATAAGGCTAGTAGAAGCAAGATGAGTGGATTTAGGTACGACGATTCTAAGTGAAATAAGTCACACAGAAAAAGACACATATCATAAACTATCACTTAGAGAGGGAATGTAAAAACCGCTACACTTGAACTGAATTACAAAACAGAACAGAGTCACACGTTTAGAAAACACACTATGGCTGCTTAACGGGAAAGGTGAGGTGGGGTGAGGCATAAAACAAGGGTTTCAAATTCGCTCAGATACCGTTCCATACACCCAATATGTAATAGACAAGACCTACTCCTTGCTCAGTGAACTGGACTCAACACCCCCTATTCACCGCACAAGAATATATGTGACTAGTAAGAATCTTAAAACCTATGTGTAGATATCTGTCTGGAAGTGAGTCAAGTGGGTGTAAAGCCGCATAAACACAGCCGTGAAAAGCAGCTAAACCCCATTATAAAAATAAATTACTTTTAAAAACCCGTAAAACAAAGACAGTGAAAGAGAGAGAAATTCTTACACAATTCGTTCAGAGGCTGTGATGCAACCTGGATTGACCATATCTAGACCCACAGCTGGATGAGACATAAGGGTGGACACTCTTGGGGCTGAAAGGTTGGGTGAGGTTGGGTTAGCAAACGCAGACACTTTAAAGTAATACTGCCTGGTAGCCATCCCATGGGTCCCAAATCTCCAGGTTCAAGGGCATCTTCCTACATCGAAAACATGCATGAGAAACCCAGAAGATGGTACACCGTGTGATTTTGAAAGGTTTCTAAGACGCACCTCATTTCTCATCTCCTTGTGCTCTTGTTCGCCTTTCCAGCTACTTTACTACCAATCTCCCTACTTGGAGAATCAGCACCCTTAAGCTCCTGTTCCCTACAGGTTGCAATTTGTCCTGAGGATGAACAGGAAGAGGGGCAACCAATGAGAGACTAGATCTAGGTGTTGGGACAGGCACAGGTCACTCTATTTTCCCATCAGGAAGAAGAATTAACCACAGGCTCAGCCTGCCGCCCAGAAGAAGAATAGGGCCTGAGGCAATCCCGCGCTTTTGCGGCCAGCTCCCAAAAAAGCGAGTTGAAAAATGGAGCTCAGGGACACTGCAATTCACAAACCCACAGAGTTATAAATGATAACTCTCATCCACAGATATATTGAGGGAAGGCAACGAAGAGGATTTGAAAGCAAGGCAGAATTGCAGGAAACAGATTTCAGGAGGTAGATTCGAATCGCCTTTAAAGCACATGAAAAGCGGCAAAACGTGGACAATGATGCCCTTGGCAAAAAGGGCTTATGCGTTTTTTCCTGAATATATTCAGGAAAAAACGCATACGCCCTTTTTGGCCAACCAAGCAACCTGCAAAGGCAAATCAGCGCTACAAAGAAGTCTCGCTTCCCATCGGTCAAAAGGGTCATGCTGCAAAAAGTGTCAAAACCAGAAATGCAGGACAGGCCATGGAGAAATGGCAGCCTTGCTACGCTGATGGTCGGGATGTAAATTGCCAACAGCCACTCTGGAGAAGTGTACGGTGTGTCCTGAAACATCGAAAAAACACAGCTTAGGGAGCATAGGGCACGTCCACTCATGGGCGTATAAATTGGCAAAACTAAAAATCAGCAAGACACAGGCACCCCAAAGTTTAGGGCTGCTCTGTTGACAAGAACCTCCACTTCACGACACCATAAATATCCCAGGAAAGAGAAAAATGGATAAAGAAGTTGTGGTCCTTATGTACAATGGAATATCACTCAGACATGAAATCAATGTCATAAGGCTCCTAGAAGCAAGATGAGTGGATTTAGGTACGACGATTCTAAGTGAAATAAGTCACACAGAAAAAGACACTTATCATAAGCTATCACTTAGAGAGGGAATGTAAAAACCGCTACACTTGAACTGAATTACAAAACAGAACAGAGTCACACATTTAGAAAACACACTATGGCTGCTTAACGGGAAAGGTGAGGTGGGGTGATGCATAAAACAAGGGTTTCAAATTCGCTCAGATACCGTTCCATACACCCAATATGTAATAGACAAGACCTACTCCTTGCTCAGTGAACTGGACTCAACACCCCCTATTCACCGCACAAGAATATATGTGACTAGTAAGAATCTTAAAACCTATGTATTGATATCTGTCTGGAAGTGAGTCAAGTGGGTTTAAAGCCGCATAAACACAGCCGTGAAAAGCAGCTAAACCCCATTATGAAAATAAATTACTTTTAAAAACCCGTAAAACAAAGACAGTGAAAGAGAGAGAAATTCTTACACAATTCGTTCAGAGGCTGTGATGCAACCTGGATTGACCATATCTAGACCCACAGCTGGATGAGACATAAGGGTGGACACTCTTGGGGCTGAAAGGTTGGGTGAGGTTGGGTGAGCAAACGCAGACCCTTTAAAGTAATACTGCCTGGTACCCATCCCATGGGTCCCAAATCTCCAGGTTCAAGGGCATCTTCCTACATCGAAAACATGCATGAGAAACCCAGAAGATGGTACACCGTGTGATTTTGAAAGGTTTCTAATACGCACCTCATTTCTCATCTCCTTGTGCTCTTGTTCGCCTTTCCAGCTACTTTACTACCAATCTCCCTACTTGGAGAATCAGCACCTTTAAGCTCCTGTTCCCTACAGGTTGCAATTTGTCCTGAGGATGAACGGGAAGAGGGGCAACCAATGAGAGACTAGACCTAGGTGTTGGGACAGGCACAGGTCACTCTATTTTCCCATCAGGAAGAAGAATTAACCACAGGCTCAGCCTGCCGCCCAGAAGCAGATTAGGGCCTGAGGCAATCCCGCGCTTTTGCGGCCAGCTCCCAAAAAAGCGAGTTGAAAAATGGAGCTCAGGGACACTGCAATTCACAAATCCGCAGAGTTATAATTGATAACTCTCATCCACAGATATATTGAGGGAAGGCAACGAAGAGGATTTGAAAGCAAGGCAGAATTGCAGGAAACAGATTTCAGGAGGTAGATTCGAATCGCAATTAAAGCACATGAAAAGCGGCAAAACGTCGACAATGATGCCCTTGGCCAAAAAGGGCGTATGCGTTTTTTCCTGAATATATTCAGGAAAAAACGCATACGCCCTTTTTGGCCAACCAAGCAACCTGCAAAGGCAAATCAGTGCTACAAAGAAGTCTCGCTTCCCATCGGTCAAAAGGGTCATGCTGCAAAAAGTGTCAAAACCAGAAATGCAGGACAGGCCATGGAGAAATGGCAGCCTTGCTACGCTGATGGGCGGGATGTAAATTGCCAACAGCCACTCTGGAGAAGTGTACGGTGTGTCCTGAAACATCGAAAAAACACAGCTTAGGGAGCATAGGGCACGTCCACTCATGGGCGTATAAATTGGGAAAACTAAAAATCAGCAAGACACAGGCACCCCAAAGTTTAGGGCTGCTCTGTTGACAAGAACCTCCACTTCACGACACCGTAAATATCCCAGGAAAGAGAAAAATGGATAAAGAAGTTGTGGTCCTTATGTACAATGGAATATCACTCAGACATGAAATCAATGTCATAAGGCTAGTAGAAGCAAGATGAGTGGATTTAGGTACGATGATTCTAAGTGAAATAAGTCACACAGAAAAAGACACATATCATAAACTATCACTTAGAGAGGGAATGTAAAAACCGCTACACTTGAACTGAATTACAAAACAGAACAGAGTCACACGTTTAGAAAACACACTATGGCTGCTTAACGGGAAAGGTGAGGTGGGGTGATGCATAAAACAAGGGTTTCAAATTCGCTCAGATACCGTTCCATACACCCAATATGTAATAGACAAGACCTACTCCTTGCTCAGTGAACTGGACTCAACACCCCCTATTCACCGCACAAGAATATATGTGACTAGTAAGAATCTTAAAACCTATGTATTGATATCTGTCTGGAAGTGAGTCAAGTGGGTGTAAAGCCGCATAAACACAGCCGTGAAAAGCAGCTAAACCCCATTATAAAAATAAATTACTTTTAAAAACCCGTAAAACAAAGACAGTGAAAGAGAGAGAAATTCTTACACAATTCGTTCAGAGGCTGTGATGCAACCTGGATTGACCATATCTAGACCCACAGCTGGATGAGACATAAGGGTGGACACTCTTGGGGCTGAAAGGTTGGGTGAGGTTGGGTGAGCAAACGCAGACCCTTTAAAGTAATACTGCCTGGTACCCATCCCATGGGTCCCAAATCTCCAGGTTCAAGGGCATCTTCCTACATCGAAAACATGCATGAGAAACCCAGAATATGGTACACCGTGTGATTTTGAAAGGTTTCTAATACGCACCTCATTTCTCATCTCCTTGTGCTCTTGTTCGCCTTTCCATCTACTTTACTACCAATCTCCCTACTTGGAGAATCAGCACCTTTAAGCTCCTGTTCCCTACAGGTTGCAATTTGTCCTGAGGATGATCGGGAAGAGGGGCAACCAATGAGAGACTAGATCTAGGTGTTGGGACAGGCACAGGTCACTCTATTTTCCCATCAGGAAGAAGAATTAACCACAGGCTCAGCCTGCCGCCCAGAAGAAGAATAGGGCCTGAGGCAATCCCGCGCTTTTGCGGCCAGCTCCCAAAAAAGCGAGTTGAAAAATGGAGCTCAGGGACACTGCAATTCACAAACCCACAGAGTTATAAATGATAACTCTCAACCACAGATATATTGAGGGAAGGCAACGAAGAGGATTTGAAAGCAAGGCAGAATTGCAGGAAACAGATTTCAGGAGGTAGATTCGAATCGCCTTTAAAGCACATGAAAAGCGGCAAAACGTCGACAATGATGCCCTTGGCCAAAAAGGGCGTATGCGTTTTTTCCTGAATATATTCAGGAAAAAACGCATACGCCCTTTTTGGCCAACCAAGCAACCTGCAAAGGCAAATCAGCGCTACAAAGAAGTCTCGCTTCCCATCGGTCAAAAGGGTCATGCTGCAAAAAGTGTCAAAACCAGAAATGCAGGACAGGCCTTGGAGAAATGGCAGCCTTGCTACGCTGATGGGCGGGATGTAAATTGCCAACAGCCACTCTGGAGAAGTGTACGGTGTGTCCTGAAACATCGAAAAAACGCAGCTTAGGGAGCATAGGGCACGTCCACTCATGGGCGTATAAATTGGGAAAACTAAAAATCAGCAAGACACAGGCACCCGAAAGTTTAGGGCTGCTCTCTTGACAAGAACCTCCACTTCACGACACCTTAAATATCCCAGGAAAGAGAAAAATGGATAAAGAAGTTGTGGTCCTTATGTACAATGGAATATCACTCAGACATGAAATCAATGTCATAAGGCTAGTAGAAGCAAGATGAGTGGATTTAGGTACGACGATTCTAAGTGAAATAAGTCACACAGAAAAAGACACATATCATAAACTATCACTTAGAGAGGGAATGTAAAAACCGCTACACTTGAACTGAATTACAAAACAGAACAGAGTCACACGTTTAGAAAACACACTATGGCTGCTTAACGGGAAAGGTGAGGTGGGGTGAGGCATAAAACAAGGGTTTCAAATTCGCTCAGATACCGTTCCATACACCCAATATGTAATAGACAAGACCTACTCCTTGCTCAGTGAACTGGACTCAACACCCCCTATTCACCGCACAAGAATATATGTGACTAGTAAGAATCTTAAAACCTATGTGTAGATATCTGTCTGGAAGTGAGTCAAGTGGGTGTAAAGCCGCATAAACACAGCCGTGAAAAGCAGCTAAACCCCATTATAAAAATAAATTACTTTTAAAAACCCGTAAAACAAAGACAGTGAAAGAGAGAGAAATTCTTACACAATTCGTTCAGAGGCTGTGATGCAACCTGGATTGACCATATCTAGACCCACAGCTGGATGAGACATAAGGGTGGACACTCTTGGGGCTGAAAGGTTGGGTGAGGTTGGGTTAGCAAACGCAGACACTTTAAAGTAATACTGCCTGGTAGCCATCCCATGGGTCCCAAATCTCCAGGTTCAAGGGCATCTTCCTACATCGAAAACATGCATGAGAAACCCAGAAGATGGTACACCGTGTGATTTTGAAAGGTTTCTAAGACGCACCTCATTTCTCATCTCCTTGTGCTCTTGTTCGCCTTTCCAGCTACTTTACTACCAATCTCCCTACTTGGAGAATCAGCACCCTTAAGCTCCTGTTCCCTACAGGTTGCAATTTGTCCTGAGGATGAACAGGAAGAGGGGCAACCAATGAGAGACTAGATCTAGGTGTTGGGACAGGCACAGGTCACTCTATTTTCCCATCAGGAAGAAGAATTAACCACAGGCTCAGCCTGCCGCCCAGAAGAAGAATAGGGCCTGAGGCAATCCCGCGCTTTTGCGGCCAGCTCCCAAAAAAGCGAGTTGAAAAATGGAGCTCAGGGACACTGCAATTCACAAACCCACAGAGTTATAAATGATAACTCTCATCCACAGATATATTGAGGGAAGGCAACGAAGAGGATTTGAAAGCAAGGCAGAATTGCAGGAAACAGATTTCAGGAGGTAGATTCGAATCGCCTTTAAAGCACATGAAAAGCGGCAAAACGTGGACAATGATGCCCTTGGCCAAAAAGGGCTTATGCGTTTTTTCCTGAATATATTCAGGAAAAAACGCATACGCCCTTTTTGGCCAACCAAGCAACCTGCAAAGGCAAATCAGCGCTACAAAGAAGTCTCGCTTCCCATCGGTCAAAAGGGTCATGCTGCAAAAAGTGTCAAAACCAGAAATGCAGGACAGGCCATGGAGAAATGGCAGCCTTGCTACGCTGATGGTCGGGATGTAAATTGCCAACAGCCACTCTGGAGAAGTGTACGGTGTGTCCTGAAACATCGAAAAAACACAGCTTAGGGAGCATAGGGCACGTCCACTCATGGGCGTATAAATTGGCAAAACTAAAAATCAGCAAGACACAGGCACCCCAAAGTTTAGGGCTGCTCTGTTGACAAGAACCTCCACTTCACGACACCATAAATATCCCAGGAAAGAGAAAAATGGATAAAGAAGTTGTGGTCCTTATGTACAATGGAATATCACTCAGACATGAAATCAATGTCATAAGGCTCCTAGAAGCAAGATGAGTGGATTTAGGTACGACGATTCTAAGTGAAATAAGTCACACAGAAAAAGACACTTATCATAAGCTATCACTTAGAGAGGGAATGTAAAAACCGCTACACTTGAACTGAATTACAAAACAGAACAGAGTCACACGTTTAGAAAACACACTATGGCTGCTTAACGGGAAAGGTGAGGTGGGGTGATGCATAAAACAAGGGTTTCAAATTCGCTCAGATACCGTTCCATACACCCAATATGTAATAGACAAGACCTACTCCTTGCTCAGTGAACTGGACTCAACACCCCCTATTCACCGCACAAGAATATATGTGACTAGTAAGAATCTTAAAACCTATGTATTGATATCTGTCTGGAAGTGAGTCAAGTGGGTTTAAAGCCGCATAAACACAGCCGTGAAAAGCAGCTAAACCCCATTATGAAAATAAATTACTTTTAAAAACCCGTAAAACAAAGACAGTGAAAGAGAGAGAAATTCTTACACAATTCGTTCAGAGGCTGTGATGCAACCTGGATTGACCATATCTAGACCCACAGCTGGATGAGACATAAGGGTGGACACTCTTGGGGCTGAAAGTTTGGGTGAGGTTGGGTGAGCAAACGCAGACCCTTTAAAGTAATACTGCCTGGTACCCATCCCATGGGTCCCAAATCTCCAGGTTCAAGGGCATCTTCCTACATCGAAAACATGCATGAGAAACCCAGAAGATGGTACACCGTGTGATTTTGAAAGGTTTCTAATACGCACCTCATTTCTCATCTCCTTGTGCTCTTGTTCGCCTTTCCAGCTACTTTACTACCAATCTCCCTACTTGGAGAATCAGCACCTTTAAGCTCCTGTTCACTACAGGTTGCAATTTGTCCTGAGGATGAACGGGAAGAGGGGCAACCAATGAGAGACTAGATCTAGGTGTTGGGACAGGCACAGGTCACTCTATTTTCCCATCAGGAAGAAGAATTAACCACAGGCTCAGCCTGCCGCCCAGAAGCAGATTAGGGCCTGAGGCAATCCCGCGCTTTTGCGGCCAGCTCCCAAAAAAGCGAGTTGAAAAATGGAGCTCAGGGACACTGCAATTCACAAATCCGCAGAGTTATAATTGATAACTCTCATCCACAGATATATTGAGGGAAGGCAACGAAGAGGATTTGAAAGCAAGGCAGAATTGCAGGAAACAGATTTCAGGAGGTAGATTCGAATCGCAATTAAAGCACATGAAAAGCGGCAAAACGTCGACAATGATGCCCTTGGCCAAAAAGGGCGTATGCGTTTTTTCCTGAATATATTCAGGAAAAAACGCATACGCCCTTTTTGGCCAACCAAGCAACCTGCAAAGGCAAATCAGTGCTACAAAGAAGTCTCGCTTCCCATCGGTCAAAAGGGTCATGCTGCAAAAAGTGTCAAAACCAGAAATGCAGGACAGGCCATGGAGAAATGGCAGCCTTGCTACGCTGATGGGCGGGATGTAAATTGCCAACAGCCACTCTGGAGAAGTGTACGGTGTGTCCTGAAACATCGAAAAAACACAGCTTAGGGAGCATAGGGCACGTCCACTCATGGGCGTATAAATTGGGAAAACTAAAAATCAGCAAGACACAGGCACCCCAAAGTTTAGGGCTGCTCTGTTGACAAGAACCTCCACTTCACGACACCGTAAATATCCCAGGAAAGAGAAAAATGGATAAAGAAGTTGTGGTCCTTATGTACAATGGAATATCACTCAGACATGAAATCAATGTCATAAGGCTAGTAGAAGCAAGATGAGTGGATTTAGGTACGATGATTCTAAGTGAAATAAGTCACACAGAAAAAGACACATATCATAAACTATCACTTAGAGAGGGAATGTAAAAACCGCTACACTTGAACTGAATTACAAAACAGAACAGAGTCACACGTTTAGAAAACACACTATGGCTGCTTAACGGGAAAGGTGAGGTGGGGTGATGCATAAAACAAGGGTTTCAAATTCGCTCAGATACCGTTCCATACACCCAATATGTAATAGACAAGACCTACTCCTTGCTCAGTGAACTGGACTCAACACCCCCTATTCACCGCACAAGAATATATGTGACTAGTAAGAATCTTAAAACCTATGTATTGATATCTGTCTGGAAGTGAGTCAAGTGGGTGTAAAGCCGCATAAACACAGCCGTGAAAAGCAGCTAAACCCCATTATAAAAATAAATTACTTTTAAAAACCCGTAAAACAAAGACAGTGAAAGAGAGAGAAATTCTTACACAATTCGTTCAGAGGCTGTGATGCAACCTGGATTGACCATATCTAGACCCACAGCTGGATGAGACATAAGGGTGGACACTCTTGGGGCTGAAAGGTTGGGTGAGGTTGGGTGAGCAAACGCAGACCCTTTAAAGTAATACTGCCTGGTACCCATCCCATGGGTCCCAAATCTCCAGGTTCAAGGGCATCTTCCTACATCGAAAACATGCATGAGAAACCCAGAAGATGGTACACCGTGTGATTTTGAAAGGTTTCTAATACGCACCTCATTTCTCATCTCCTTGTGCTCTTGTTCGCCTTTCCAGCTACTTTACTAGCAATCTCCCTACTTGGAGAATCAGCACCTTTAAGCTCCTGTTCCCTACAGGTTGCAATTTGTCCTGAGGATGAACGGGAAGAGGGGCAACCAATGAGAGACTAGATCTAGGTGTTGGGACAGGCACAGGTCACTCTATTTTCCCATCAGGAAGAAGAATTCACCACAGGCTCAGCCTGCCGCCCAGAAGCAGAATAGGGCCTGATGCAATCCCGCGCTTTTGCGGCCAGCTCCCAAAAAAGCGAGTTGAAAAATGGAGCTCAGGGACACTGCAATTCACAAACCCGCAGAGTTATAAATGATAACTCTCATCCACAGATATATTGAGGGAAGGCAACGAAGAGGATTTGAAAGCAAGGCAGAATTGCAGGAAACAGATTTCAGGAGGTAGATTCGAATCGCCTTTAAAGCACATGAAAAGCGGCAAAACGTCGACAATGATGCCCTTGGCCAAAAAGGGCGTATGCGTTTTTTCCTGAATATATTCAGGAAAAAACGCATACGCCCTTTTTGGCCAACCAAGCAACCTGGAAAGGCAAATCAGCGCTACAAAGAAGTCTCGCTTCCCATCGGTCAAAAGGGCCATGCTGCAAAAAGTGTCAAAACCAGAAATGCAGGACAGGCCATGGAGAAATGGCAGCCTTGCTACGCTGATGGGCGGGATGTAAATTGCCAACAGCCACTCTGGAGAAGTGTACGGTGTGTCCTGAAACATCGAAAAAACACAGCTTAGGGAGCATAGGGCACGTCCACTCATGGGCGTATAAATTGGGAAAACTAAAAATCAGCAAGACACAGGCACCCCAAAGTTTAGGGCTGCTCTGTTTACAAGAACCTCCACTTCATGACAACTTAAATATCCCAGGAAAGAGAAAAATGGATAAAGAAGTCGTGGTCCTTATGTACAATGGAATATCACTCAGACATGAAATCAATGTCATAAGGCTAGTAGAAGCAAAATGAGTGGATTTAGGTACGATGATTCTAAGTGAAATAAGTCACACAGAAAAAGACACATATCATAAACTATCACTTAGAGAGGGAATGTAAAAACCGCTACACTTGAACTGAATTACAAAACAGAACAGAGTCACACGTTTATAAAACACACTATGGCTGTTTAACGGGAAAGGTGAGGTGGGGTGAGGCATAAAACAAGGGTTTCAAATTCGCTCAGATACCGTTCCATACACCCAATATGTAATAGACAAGACCTACTCCTTGCTCAGTGAACTGGACTCAACACCCCCTATTCACCGCACAAGAATATATGTGACTAGTAAGAATCTTAAAACCTATGTATTGATATCTGTCTGGAAGTGAGTCAAGTGGGTGTAAAGCCGCATAAACACAGCCGTGAAAAGCAGCTAAACCCCATTATAAAAATAAATTACTTTTAAAAACCCGTAAAACAAAGACAGTGAAAGAGAGAGAAATTCTTACACAATTCGTTCAGAGGCTGTGATGCAACCTGGATTGACCATATCTAGACCCACAGCTGGATGAGACATAAGGGTGGACACTCTTGGGGCTGAAAGGTTGGGTGAGGTTGGGTGAGCAAACGCAGACCCTTTAAAGTAATACTGCCTGGTACCCATCCCATGGGTCCCAAATCTCCAGGTTCAAGGGCATCTTCCTGCATCGAAAACATGCATGAGAAACCCAGAAGATGGTACACCGTGTGATTTTGAAAGGTTTCTAATACGCACCTCATTTCTCATCTCCTTGTGCTCTTGTTCGCCTTTCCAGCTACTTTACTAGCAATCTCCCTACTTGGAGAATCAGCACCTTTAAGCTCCTGTTCCCTACAGGTTGCAATTTGTCCTGAGGATGAACGGGAAGAGGGGCAACCAATGAGAGACTAGATCTAGGTGTTGGGACAGGCACAGGTCACTCTATTTTCCCATCAGGAAGAAGAATTCACCACAGGCTCAGCCTGCCGCCCAGAAGCAGAATAGGGCCTGAGGCAATCCCGCGCTTTTGCGGCCAGCTCCCAAAAAAGCGAGTTGAAAAATGGAGCTCAGGGACACTGCAATTCACAAACCCGCAGAGTTATAAATGATAACTCTCAACCACAGATATATTGAGGGAAGGCAACGAAGAGGATTTGAAAGCAAGGCAGAATTGCAGGAAACAGATTTCAGGAGGTAGATTCGAATCGCAATTAAAGCACATGAAAAGCGGCAAAACGTCGACAATGATGCCCTTGGCCAAAAAGGGCGTATGCGTTTTTTCCTGAATATATTCAGGAAAAAACGCATACGCCCTTTTTGGCCAACCAAGCAACCTGCAAAGGCAAATCAGTGCTACAAAGAAGTCTCGCTTCCCATCGGTCAAAAGGGTCATGCTGCAAAAAGTGTCAAAACCAGAAATGCAGGACAGGCCATGGAGAAATGGCAGCCTTGCTACGCTGATGGGCGGGATGTAAATTGCCAACAGCCACTCTGGAGAAGTGTACGGTGTGTCCTGAAACATCGAAAAAACACAGCTTAGGGAGCATAGGGCACGTCCACTCATGGGCGTATAAATTGGGAAAACTAAAAATCAGCAAGACACAGGCACCCCAAAGTTTAGGGCTGCTCTGTTGACAAGAACCTCCACTTCACGACACCGTAAATATCCCAGGAAAGAGAAAAATGGATAAAGAAGTTGTGGTCCTTATGTACAATGGAATATCACTCAGACATGAAATCAATGTCATAAGGCTAGTAGAAGCAAGATGAGTGGATTTAGGTACGATGATTCTAAGTGAAATAAGTCACACAGAAAAAGACACATATCATAAACTATCACTTAGAGAGGGAATGTAAAAACCGCTACACTTGAACTGAATTACAAAACAGAACAGAGTCACACGTTTAGAAAACACACTATGGCTGCTTAACGGGAAAGGTGAGGTGGGGTGATGCATAAAACAAGGGTTTCAAATTCGCTCAGATACCGTTCCATACACCCAATATGTAATAGACAAGACCTACTCCTTGCTCAGTGAACTGGACTCAACACCCCCTATTCACCGCACAAGAATATATGTGACTAGTAAGAATCTTAAAACCTATGTATTGATATCTGTCTGGAAGTGAGTCAAGTGGGTGTAAAGCCGCATAAACACAGCCGTGAAAAGCAGCTAAACCCCATTATAAAAATAAATTACTTTTAAAAACCCGTAAAACAAAGACAGTGAAAGAGAGAGAAATTCTTACACAATTCGTTCAGAGGCTGTGATGCAACCTGGATTGACCATATCTAGACCCACAGCTGGATGAGACATAAGGGTGGACACTCTTGGGGCTGAAAGGTTGGGTGAGGTTGGGTGAGCAAACGCAGACCCTTTAAAGTAATACTGCCTGGTACCCATCCCATGGGTCCCAAATCTCCAGGTTCAAGGGCATCTTCCTACATCGAAAACATGCATGAGAAACCCAGAATATGGTACACCGTGTGATTTTGAAAGGTTTCTAATACGCACCTCATTTCTCATCTCCTTGTGCTCTTGTTCGCCTTTCCATCTACTTTACTACCAATCTCCCTACTTGGAGAATCAGCACCTTTAAGCTCCTGTTCCCTACAGGTTGCAATTTGTCCTGAGGATGATCGGGAAGAGGGGCAACCAATGAGAGACTAGATCTAGGTGTTGGGACAGGCACAGGTCACTCTATTTTCCCATCAGGAAGAAGAATTAACCACAGGCTCAGCCTGCCGCCCAGAAGAAGAATAGGGCCTGAGGCAATCCCGCGCTTTTGCGGCCAGCTCCCAAAAAAGCGAGTTGAAAAATGGAGCTCAGGGACACTGCAATTCACAAACCCACAGAGTTATAAATGATAACTCTCAACCACAGATATATTGAGGGAAGGCAACGAAGAGGATTTGAAAGCAAGGCAGAATTGCAGGAAACAGATTTCAGGAGGTAGATTCGAATCGCCTTTAAAGCACATGAAAAGCGGCAAAACGTCGACAATGATGCCCTTGGCCAAAAAGGGCGTATGCGTTTTTTCCTGAATATATTCAGGAAAAAACGCATACGCCCTTTTTGGCCAACCAAGCAACCTGCAAAGGCAAATCAGCGCTACAAAGAAGTCTCGCTTCCCATCGGTCAAAAGGGTCATGCTGCAAAAAGTGTCAAAACCAGAAATGCAGGACAGGCCTTGGAGAAATGGCAGCCTTGCTACGCTGATGGGCGGGATGTAAATTGCCAACAGCCACTCTGGAGAAGTGTACGGTGTGTCCTGAAACATCGAAAAAACGCAGCTTAGGGAGCATAGGGCACGTCCACTCATGGGCGTATAAATTGGGAAAACTAAAAATCAGCAAGACACAGGCACCCGAAAGTTTAGGGCTGCTCTCTTGACAAGAACCTCCACTTCACGACACCTTAAATATCCCAGGAAAGAGAAAAATGGATAAAGAAGTTGTGGTCCTTATGTACAATGGAATATCACTCAGACATGAAATCAATGTCATAAGGCTAGTAGAAGCAAGATGAGTGGATTTAGGTACGACGATTCTAAGTGAAATAAGTCACACAGAAAAAGACACATATCATAAACTATCACTTAGAGAGGGAATGTAAAAACCGCTACACTTGAACTGAATTACAAAACAGAACAGAGTCACACGTTTAGAAAACACACTATGGCTGCTTAACGGGAAAGGTGAGGTGGGGTGAGGCATAAAACAAGGGTTTCAAATTCGCTCAGATACCGTTCCATACACCCAATATGTAATAGACAAGACCTACTCCTTGCTCAGTGAACTGGACTCAACACCCCCTATTCACCGCACAAGAATATATGTGACTAGTAAGAATCTTAAAACCTATGTGTAGATATCTGTCTGGAAGTGAGTCAAGTGGGTGTAAAGCCGCATAAACACAGCCGTGAAAAGCAGCTAAACCCCATTATAAAAATAAATTACTTTTAAAAACCCGTAAAACAAAGACAGTGAAAGAGAGAGAAATTCTTACACAATTCGTTCAGAGGCTGTGATGCAACCTGGATTGACCATATCTAGACCCACAGCTGGATGAGACATAAGGGTGGACACTCTTGGGGCTGAAAGGTTGGGTGAGGTTGGGTTAGCAAACGCAGACACTTTAAAGTAATACTGCCTGGTAGCCATCCCATGGGTCCCAAATCTCCAGGTTCAAGGGCATCTTCCTACATCGAAAACATGCATGAGAAACCCAGAAGATGGTACACCGTGTGATTTTGAAAGGTTTCTAAGACGCACCTCATTTCTCATCTCCTTGTGCTCTTGTTCGCCTTTCCAGCTACTTTACTACCAATCTCCCTACTTGGAGAATCAGCACCCTTAAGCTCCTGTTCCCTACAGGTTGCAATTTGTCCTGAGGATGAACAGGAAGAGGGGCAACCAATGAGAGACTAGATCTAGGTGTTGGGACAGGCACAGGTCACTCTATTTTCCCATCAGGAAGAAGAATTAACCACAGGCTCAGCCTGCCGCCCAGAAGAAGAATAGGGCCTGAGGCAATCCCGCGCTTTTGCGGCCAGCTCCCAAAAAAGCGAGTTGAAAAATGGAGCTCAGGGACACTGCAATTCACAAACCCACAGAGTTATAAATGATAACTCTCATCCACAGATATATTGAGGGAAGGCAACGAAGAGGATTTGAAAGCAAGGCAGAATTGCAGGAAACAGATTTCAGGAGGTAGATTCGAATCGCCTTTAAAGCACATGAAAAGCGGCAAAACGTGGACAATGATGCCCTTGGCCAAAAAGGGCTTATGCGTTTTTTCCTGAATATATTCAGGAAAAAACGCATACGCCCTTTTTGGCCAACCAAGCAACCTGCAAAGGCAAATCAGCGCTACAAAGAAGTCTCGCTTCCCATCGGTCAAAAGGGTCATGCTGCAAAAAGTGTCAAAACCAGAAATGCAGGACAGGCCATGGAGAAATGGCAGCCTTGCTACGCTGATGGTCGGGATGTAAATTGCCAACAGCCACTCTGGAGAAGTGTACGGTGTGTCCTGAAACATCGAAAAAACACAGCTTAGGGAGCATAGGGCACGTCCACTCATGGGCGTATAAATTGGCAAAACTAAAAATCAGCAAGACACAGGCACCCCAAAGTTTAGGGCTGCTCTGTTGACAAGAACCTCCACTTCACGACACCATAAATATCCCAGGAAAGAGAAAAATGGATAAAGAAGTTGTGGTCCTTATGTACAATGGAATATCACTCAGACATGAAATCAATGTCATAAGGCTCCTAGAAGCAAGATGAGTGGATTTAGGTACGACGATTCTAAGTGAAATAAGTCACACAGAAAAAGACACTTATCATAAGCTATCACTTAGAGAGGGAATGTAAAAACCGCTACACTTGAACTGAATTACAAAACAGAACAGAGTCACACGTTTAGAAAACACACTATGGCTGCTTAACGGGAAAGGTGAGGTGGGGTGATGCATAAAACAAGGGTTTCAAATTCGCTCAGATACCGTTCCATACACCCAATATGTAATAGACAAGACCTACTCCTTGCTCAGTGAACTGGACTCAACACCCCCTATTCACCGCACAAGAATATATGTGACTAGTAAGAATCTTAAAACCTATGTATTGATATCTGTCTGGAAGTGAGTCAAGTGGGTTTAAAGCCGCATAAACACAGCCGTGAAAAGCAGCTAAACCCCATTATGAAAATAAATTACTTTTAAAAACCCGTAAAACAAAGACAGTGAAAGAGAGAGAAATTCTTACACAATTCGTTCAGAGGCTGTGATGCAACCTGGATTGACCATATCTAGACCCACAGCTGGATGAGACATAAGGGTGGACACTCTTGGGGCTGAAAGTTTGGGTGAGGTTGGGTGAGCAAACGCAGACCCTTTAAAGTAATACTGCCTGGTACCCATCCCATGGGTCCCAAATCTCCAGGTTCAAGGGCATCTTCCTACATCGAAAACATGCATGAGAAACCCAGAAGATGGTACACCGTGTGATTTTGAAAGGTTTCTAATACGCACCTCATTTCTCATCTCCTTGTGCTCTTGTTCGCCTTTCCAGCTACTTTACTACCAATCTCCCTACTTGGAGAATCAGCACCTTTAAGCTCCTGTTCACTACAGGTTGCAATTTGTCCTGAGGATGAACGGGAAGAGGGGCAACCAATGAGAGACTAGATCTAGGTGTTGGGACAGGCACAGGTCACTCTATTTTCCCATCAGGAAGAAGAATTAACCACAGGCTCAGCCTGCCGCCCAGAAGCAGATTAGGGCCTGAGGCAATCCCGCGCTTTTGCGGCCAGCTCCCAAAAAAGCGAGTTGAAAAATGGAGCTCAGGGACACTGCAATTCACAAATCCGCAGAGTTATAATTGATAACTCTCATCCACAGATATATTGAGGGAAGGCAACGAAGAGGATTTGAAAGCAAGGCAGAATTGCAGGAAACAGATTTCAGGAGGTAGATTCGAATCGCAATTAAAGCACATGAAAAGCGGCAAAACGTCGACAATGATGCCCTTGGCCAAAAAGGGCGTATGCGTTTTTTCCTGAATATATTCAGGAAAAAACGCATACGCCCTTTTTGGCCAACCAAGCAACCTGCAAAGGCAAATCAGTGCTACAAAGAAGTCTCGCTTCCCATCGGTCAAAAGGGTCATGCTGCAAAAAGTGTCAAAACCAGAAATGCAGGACAGGCCATGGAGAAATGGCAGCCTTGCTACGCTGATGGGCGGGATGTAAATTGCCAACAGCCACTCTGGAGAAGTGTACGGTGTGTCCTGAAACATCGAAAAAACACAGCTTAGGGAGCATAGGGCACGTCCACTCATGGGCGTATAAATTGGGAAAACTAAAAATCAGCAAGACACAGGCACCCCAAAGTTTAGGGCTGCTCTGTTGACAAGAACCTCCACTTCACGACACCGTAAATATCCCAGGAAAGAGAAAAATGGATAAAGAAGTTGTGGTCCTTATGTACAATGGAATATCACTCAGACATGAAATCAATGTCATAAGGCTAGTAGAAGCAAGATGAGTGGATTTAGGTACGATGATTCTAAGTGAAATAAGTCACACAGAAAAAGACACATATCATAAACTATCACTTAGAGAGGGAATGTAAAAACCGCTACACTTGAACTGAATTACAAAACAGAACAGAGTCACACGTTTAGAAAACACACTATGGCTGCTTAACGGGAAAGGTGAGGTGGGGTGATGCATAAAACAAGGGTTTCAAATTCGCTCAGATACCGTTCCATACACCCAATATGTAATAGACAAGACCTACTCCTTGCTCAGTGAACTGGACTCAACACCCCCTATTCACCGCACAAGAATATATGTGACTAGTAAGAATCTTAAAACCTATGTATTGATATCTGTCTGGAAGTGAGTCAAGTGGGTGTAAAGCCGCATAAACACAGCCGTGAAAAGCAGCTAAACCCCATTATAAAAATAAATTACTTTTAAAAACCCGTAAAACAAAGACAGTGAAAGAGAGAGAAATTCTTACACAATTCGTTCAGAGGCTGTGATGCAACCTGGATTGACCATATCTAGACCCACAGCTGGATGAGACATAAGGGTGGACACTCTTGGGGCTGAAAGGTTGGGTGAGGTTGGGTGAGCAAACGCAGACCCTTTAAAGTAATACTGCCTGGTACCCATCCCATGGGTCCCAAATCTCCAGGTTCAAGGGCATCTTCCTACATCGAAAACATGCATGAGAAACCCAGAAGATGGTACACCGTGTGATTTTGAAAGGTTTCTAATACGCACCTCATTTCTCATCTCCTTGTGCTCTTGTTCGCCTTTCCAGCTACTTTACTAGCAATCTCCCTACTTGGAGAATCAGCACCTTTAAGCTCCTGTTCCCTACAGGTTGCAATTTGTCCTGAGGATGAACGGGAAGAGGGGCAACCAATGAGAGACTAGATCTAGGTGTTGGGACAGGCACAGGTCACTCTATTTTCCCATCAGGAAGAAGAATTCACCACAGGCTCAGCCTGCCGCCCAGAAGCAGAATAGGGCCTGATGCAATCCCGCGCTTTTGCGGCCAGCTCCCAAAAAAGCGAGTTGAAAAATGGAGCTCAGGGACACTGCAATTCACAAACCCGCAGAGTTATAAATGATAACTCTCATCCACAGATATATTGAGGGAAGGCAACGAAGAGGATTTGAAAGCAAGGCAGAATTGCAGGAAACAGATTTCAGGAGGTAGATTCGAATCGCCTTTAAAGCACATGAAAAGCGGCAAAACGTCGACAATGATGCCCTTGGCCAAAAAGGGCGTATGCGTTTTTTCCTGAATATATTCAGGAAAAAACGCATACGCCCTTTTTGGCCAACCAAGCAACCTGGAAAGGCAAATCAGCGCTACAAAGAAGTCTCGCTTCCCATCGGTCAAAAGGGCCATGCTGCAAAAAGTGTCAAAACCAGAAATGCAGGACAGGCCATGGAGAAATGGCAGCCTTGCTACGCTGATGGGCGGGATGTAAATTGCCAACAGCCACTCTGGAGATGTGTACGGTGTGTCCTGAAACATCGAAAAAACACAGCTTAGGGAGCATAGGGCACGTCCACTCATGGGCGTATAAATTGGGAAAACTAAAAATCAGCAAGACACAGGCACCCCAAAGTTTAGGGCTGCTCTGTTTACAAGAACCTCCACTTCATGACAACTTAAATATCCCAGGAAAGAGAAAAATGGATAAAGAAGTCGTGGTCCTTATGTACAATGGAATATCACTCAGACATGAAATCAATGTCATAAGGCTAGTAGAAGCAAAATGAGTGGATTTAGGTACGATGATTCTAAGTGAAATAAGTCACACAGAAAAAGACACATATCATAAACTATCACTTAGAGAGGGAATGTAAAAACCGCTACACTTGAACTGAATTACAAAACAGAACAGAGTCACACGTTTATAAAACACACTATGGCTGTTTAACGGGAAAGGTGAGGTGGGGTGAGGCATAAAACAAGGGTTTCAAATTCGCTCAGATACCGTTCCATACACCCAATATGTAATAGACAAGACCTACTCCTTGCTCAGTGAACTGGACTCAACACCCCCTATTCACCGCACAAGAATATATGTGACTAGTAAGAATCTTAAAACCTATGTATTGATATCTGTCTGGAAGTGAGTCAAGTGGGTGTAAAGCCGCATAAACACAGCCGTGAAAAGCAGCTAAACCCCATTATAAAAATAAATTACTTTTAAAAACCCGTAAAACAAAGACAGTGAAAGAGAGAGAAATTCTTACACAATTCGTTCAGAGGCTGTGATGCAACCTGGATTGACCATATCTAGACCCACAGCTGGATGAGACATAAGGGTGGACACTCTTGGGGCTGAAAGGTTGGGTGAGGTTGGGTGAGCAAACGCAGACCCTTTAAAGTAATACTGCCTGGTACCCATCCCATGGGTCCCAAATCTCCAGGTTCAAGGGCATCTTCCTGCATCGAAAACATGCATGAGAAACCCAGAAGATGGTACACCGTGTGATTTTGAAAGGTTTCTAATACGCACCTCATTTCTCATCTCCTTGTGCTCTTGTTCGCCTTTCCAGCTACTTTACTAGCAATCTCCCTACTTGGAGAATCAGCACCTTTAAGCTCCTGTTCCCTACAGGTTGCAATTTGTCCTGAGGATGAACGGGAAGAGGGGCAACCAATGAGAGACTAGATCTAGGTGTTGGGACAGGCACAGGTCACTCTATTTTCCCATCAGGAAGAAGAATTCACCACAGGCTCAGCCTGCCGCCCAGAAGCAGAATAGGGCCTGAGGCAATCCCGCGCTTTTGCGGCCAGCTCCCAAAAAAGCGAGTTGAAAAATGGAGCTCAGGGACACTGCAATTCACAAACCCGCAGAGTTATAAATGATAACTCTCATCCACAGATATATTGAGGGAAGGCAACGAAGAGGATTTGAAAGCAAGGCAGAATTGCAGGAAACAGATTTCAGGAGGTAGATTCGAATCGCCTTTAAAGCACATGAAAAGCGGCAAAACGTCGACAATGATGCCCTTGGCCAAAAAGGGCGTATGCGTTTTTTCCTGAATATATTCAGGAAAAAACGCATACGCCCTTTTTGGCCAACCAAGCAACCTGGAAAGGCAAATCAGCGCTACAAAGAAGTCTCGCTTCCCATCGGTCAAAAGGGCCATGCTGCAAAAAGTGTCAAAACCAGAAATGCAGGACAGGCCATGGAGAAATGGCAGCCTTGCTACGCTGATGGGCGGGATGTAAATTGCCAACAGCCACTCTGGAGAAGTGTACGGTGTGTCCTGAAACATCGAAAAAACACAGCTTAGGGAGCATAGGGCACGTCCACTCATGGGCGTATAAATTGGGAAAACTAAAAATCAGCAAGACACAGGCACCCCAAAGTTTAGGGCTGCTCTGTTTACAAGAACCTCCACTTCATGACAACTTAAATATCCCAGGAAAGAGAAAAATGGATAAAGAAGTCGTGGTCCTTATGTACAATGGAATATCACTCAGACATGAAATCAATGTCATAAGGCTAGTAGAAGCAAAATGAGTGGATTTAGGTACGATGATTCTAAGTGAAATAAGTCACACAGAAAAAGACACATATCATAAACTATCACTTAGAGAGGGAATGTAAAAACCGCTACACTTGAACTGAATTACAAAACAGAACAGAGTCACACGTTTATAAAACACACTATGGCTGTTTAACGGGAAAGGTGAGGTGGGGTGAGGCATAAAACAAGGGTTTCAAATTCGCTCAGATACCGTTCCATACACCCAATATGTAATAGACAAGACCTACTCCTTGCTCAGTGAACTGGACTCAACACCCCCTATTCACCGCACAAGAATATATGTGACTAGTAAGAATCTTAAAACCTATGTATTGATATCTGTCTGGAAGTGAGTCAAGTGGGTGTAAAGCCGCATAAACACAGCCGTGAAAAGCAGCTAAACCCCATTATAAAAATAAATTACTTTTAAAAACCCGTAAAACAAAGACAGTGAAAGAGAGACAAATTCTTACAAAATTCGTTCAGAGGCTGTGATGCAACCTGGATTGAACATATCTAGACCCACAGCTGGATGAGACATAAGGGTGGACACTCTTGGGGCTCAAAGGTTGGGTGAGGTTGGGTGAGCAAGCGCAGACCCTTTAAAGTAATACTGCCTGGTACCCATCCCATGGGTCCCAAATCTCCAGGTTCAAGGGCATCTTCCTACATCGAAAACATGCATGAGAAACCCAGAAGATGGTACACCGTGTGATTTTGAAAGGTTTCTAATACGCACCTCATTTCTCATCTCCTTGTGCTCGGGTTCGCCATTCCAGCTACTTTACTAGCAATCTCCCTACTTGGAGAATCAGCACCTTTAAGCTCCTGTTCCCTACAGGTTGCAATTTGTCCTGAGGATGAACGGGAAGAGGGGCAACCAATGAGAGACTAGATCGAGGTGTTGGGACAGGCACAGGTCACTCTATTTTCCCATCAGGAAGAAGAATTAACCACAGGCTCAGCCTGCCGCCCAGAAGCAGAATAGGGCCTGAGGCAATCCCGCGCTTTTGCGGCCAGCTCCCAAAAAAGCGAGTTGAAAAATGGAGCTCAGGGACACTGCAATTCACAAACCCGCAGAGTTATAAATGATAACTCTCATCCACAGATATATTGAGGGAAGGCAACGAAGAGGATTTGAAAGCAAGGCAGAATTGCAGGAAACAGATTTCAGGAGGTAGATTCGAATCGCCTTTAAAGCACATGAAAAGCGGCAAAACGTCGACAATGATGCCCTTGGCCAAAAAGGGCGTATGCGTTTTTTCCTGAATATATTCAGGAAAAAACGCATACGCCCTTTTTGGCCAACCAAGCAACCTGGAAAGGCAAATCAGCGCTACAAAGAAGTCTCGCTTCCCATCGGTCAAAAGGGTCATGCTGCAAAAAGTGTCAAAACCAGAAATGCAGGACAGGCCATGGAGAAATGGCAGCCTTGCTACGCTGATGGGCGGGATGTAAATTGCCAACAGCCACTCTGGAGAAGTGTACGGTGTGTCCTGAAACATGGAAAATACACAGCTTAGGGAGCATAGGGCACGTCCACTCATGGGCGTATAAATTGGGAAAACTAAAAATCAGCAAGACACAGACACCCCAAAGTTTAGGGCTGCTCTGTTGACAAGAACCTCCACATCACGACACCGTAAATATCCCAGGAAAGAGAAAAATGGATAAAGAAGTTGTGGTCCTTATGTACAATGGAATATCACTCAGACATGAAATCAATGTCATAAGGCTACTAGAAGCAAGATGAGTGGATTTAGATACGACGATTCTAAGTGAAATAAGTCACACAGAAAAAGACACTTATCATAAGCTATCACTTAGAGAGGGAATGTAAAAACCGCTACACTTGAACTGAATTACAAAACAGAACAGAGTCACACATTTAGAAAACACACTATGGCTGCTTAACGGGAAAGGTGAGGTGGGGTGAGGCATAAAACAAGGGTTTCAAATTCGCTCAGATACCGTTCCATACACCCAATATGTAATAGACAAGACCTACTCCTTGCTCAGTGAACTGGACTCAACACCCCCTATTCACCGCACAAGAATATATGTGACTAGTAAGAATCTTAAAACCTATGTATTGATATCTGTCTGGAAGTGAGTCAAGTGGGTGTAAAGCCGCATAAACACAGCCGTGAAAAGCAGCTAAACCCCATTATAAAAATAAATTACTTTTAAAAACCCGTAAAACAAAGACAGTGAAAGAGAGAGAAATTCTTACACAATTCGTTCAGAGGCTGTGATGCAACCTGGATTGACCATATCTAGACCCACAGCTGGATGAGACATAAGGGTGGACACTCTTTGGGTTGAAAGGTTGGATGAGGTTGGGTGAGCAAACGCAGACCCTTTAAAGTAATACTGCCTGGTACCCATCCCATGGGTCCCAAATCTCCAGGTTCAAGGGCATCTTCCTACATCGAAAACATGCATGAGAAACCCAGAAGATGGTACACCGTGTGATTTTGAAAGGTTTCTAACACGCACCTCATTTCTCATCTCCTTGTGCTCTTGTTCACCTTTCCAGCTACTTTACTAGCAATCTCCCTACTTGGAGAATCAGCACCTTTAAGCTCCTGTTCCCTACAGGTTGCAATTTGTCCTGAGGATGAACGGGAAGAGGGGCAACCAATGAGAGACTAGATCTAGGTGTTGGGACAGGCACAGGTCACTCTATTTTCCCATCAGGAAGAAGAATTAACCACAGGCTCAGCCTGCCGCCCAGAAGCAGAATAGGGCCTGAGGCAATCCAGCGCTTTTGCGGCCAGCTCCCAAAAAAGCGAGTTGAAAAATGGAGCTCAGGGACACTGCAATTCACAAACCCACAGAGTTATAAATGATAACTCTCATCCACAGATATATTGAGGGAAGGCAACGAAGAGGATTTGAAAGCAAGGCAGAATTGCAGGAAACAGATTTCAGGAAGTAGATTCGAATCGCCTTTAAAGCACATGAAAAGCGGCAAAACTTCGACAATGATGCCCTTGGCCAAAAAGGGCGTGTGCGTTTTTTCCTGAATATATTCAGGAAAAAACGCACACGCCCTTTTTGGCCAACCAAGCAACCTGGAAAGGCAAATCAGCGCTACAAAGAAGTCTCGCTTCCCATCGGTCAAAAGGGTCATGCTGCAAAAAGTGTCAAAACCAGAAATGCAGGACAGGCCATGGAGAAATGGCAGCCTTGCTACGCTGATGGGCGGGATGTAAATTGCCAACAGCCACTCTGGAGAAGTGTACGGTGTGTCCTGAAATATCGGAAAAACACAGCTTAGGGAGCATAGGGCACGTCCACTCATGGGCGTATAAATTGGGAAAACTAAAAATCAGCAAGACACAGGCACCCCAAAGTTTAGGGCTGCTCTGTTGACAAGAACCTCCACTTCACGACACCATAAATATCCCAGGAAAGAGAAAAATGGATAAAGAAGTTGTGGTCCTTATGTACAATGGAATATCACTCAGACATGAAATCAATGTCATAAGGCTAGTAGAAGCAAGATGTGTGGATTTAGGTACGACGATTCTAAGTGAAATAAGTCACACAGAAAAAGACACTTATCATAAGCTATCACTTAGAGAGGGAATGTAAAAACCGCTACACTTGAACTGAATTACAAAACAGAACAGAGTCACACGTTTAGAAAACACACCATGGCTGCTTAACGGGAAAGGTGAGGTGGGGTGAGGCATAAAACAAGGGTTTCAAATTCGCTCAGATACCGTTCCATACACCCAATATGTAATAGACAAGACCTACTCCTTGCTCAGTGAACTGGACTCAACACCCCCTATTCACCGCACAAGAATATATGTGACTAGTAAGAATCTTAAAACCTATGTATTGATATCTGTCTGGAAGTGAGTCAACTGGGTGTAAATCCGCATAAACACAGCCGTGAAAAGCAGCTAAACCCCATTATAAAAATAAATTACTTTTAAAAACCCGTAAAACAAAGACAGTGAAAGAGAGAGAAATTCTTACACAATTCGTTCAGAGGCTGTGATGCAACCTGGATTGACCATATCTAGACCCACAGCTGGATGAGACATAAGGGTGGACACTCTTGGGGCTGAAAGTTTGGGTGAGGTTGGGTGAGCAAACGCAGACCCTTTAAAGTAATACTGCCTGGTACCCATCCCATGGGTCCCAAATCTCCAGGTTCAAGGGCATCTTCCTACATCGAAAACATGCATGAGAAACCCAGAAGATGGTACACAGTGTGATTTTGAAAGGTTTCTAATACGCACCTCATTTCTCATCTCCTTGTGCTCGGGTTCGCCTTTCCAGCTACTTTACTAGCAATCTCCCTACTTGGAGAATCAGCACCTTTAAGCTCCTGTTCCCTACAGGTTGCAATTTGTCCTGAGGATGAACGGGAAGAGGGGCAACCAATGAGAGACTAGATCTAGGTGTTGGGACAGGCACAGGTCACTCTATTTTCCCATCAGGAAGAAGAATTAACCACAGGCTCAGCCTGCCGCCCAGAAGCAGAATAGGGCCTGAGGCAATCCCGCGCTTTTGCGGCCAGCTCCCAAAAAAGCGAGTTGAAAAATGGAGCTCAGGGACACTGCAATTCACAAACCCGCAGAGTTATAAATGATAACTCTCATCCACAGATATATTGAGGGAAGGCAACGAAGAGGATTTGAAAGCAAGGCAGAATTGCAGGAAACAGATTTCAGGAGGTAGATTCGAATCGCCTTTAAAGCACATGAAAAGCGGCAAAACTTCGACAATGATGCCCTTGGCCAAAAAGGGCGTATGCGTTTTTTCCTGAATATATTCAGGAAAAAACGCATACGCCCTTTTTGGCCAACCAAGCAACCTGGAAAGGCAAATCAGCGCTACAAAGAAGTCTCGCTTCCCATCGGTCAAAAGGGTCATGCTGCAAAAAGTGTCAAAACCAGAAATGCAGGACAGGCCATGGAGAAATGGCAGCCTTGCTACGCTGATGGGCGGGATGTAAATTGCCAACAGCCACTCTGGAGAAGTGTACGGTGTGTCCTGAAACATCGAAAAAACACAGCTTAGGGAGCATAGGGCACGTCCACTCATGGGCGTATAAATTGGGAAAACTAAAAATCAGCAAGACACAGGCACCCCAAAGTTTAGGGCTGCTCTGTTGACAAGAACCTCCACTTCACGACACCTTAAATATCCCAGGAAAGAGAAAAATGGATAAAGAAGTTGTGGTCCTTATGTACAATGGAATATCACTCAGACATGAAATCAATGTTATAAGGCTAGTAGAAGCAAGATGAGTGGAGTTAGGTACGACGATTCTAAGTGAAATAAGTCACACAGAAAAAGACACTTATCATAAGCTATCACTTAGAGAGGGAATGTAAAAACCGCTACACTTGAACTGAATTACAAAACAGAACAGAGTCACACGTTTAGAAAACACACTATGGCTGCTTAACGGGAAAGGTGAGGTGGGGTGATGCATAAAACAAGGGTTTCAAATTCGCTCAGATACCGTTCCATACACCCAATATGTAATAGACAAGACCAACTCCTTGCTCAGTGAACTGGACTCAACACCCCCTATTCACCGCACAAGAATATATGTGACTAGTAAGAATCTGAAAACCTATGTATTGATATCTGTCTGGAAGTGAGTCAAGTGGGTTTAAAGCCGCATAAACACAGCCGTGAAAAGCAGCTAAACCCCATTATAAAAATAAAATACTTTTAAAAACCCGTAAAACAAAGACAGTGAAAGAGAGAGAAATTCTTACACAATTCGTTCAGAGGCTGTGATGCAACCTGGATTGACCATATCTAGACCCACAGCTGGATGAGACATAAGGGTGGACACTCTTGGGGCTGAAAGTTTGGGTGAGGTTGGGTGAGCAAACGCAGACCCTTTAAAGTAATACTGCGTGGTACCCATCCCATGGGTCCCAAATCTCCAGGTTCAAGGGCATCTTCCTACATCGAAAACATGCATGAGAAACCCAGAAGATGGTACACCGTGTGATTTTGAAAGTTTTCTAATATGCACCTCATTTCTCATCTCCTTGTGCTCGGGTTCGCCTTTCCAGCTACTTTACTAGCATTCTCCCTACTTGGAGAATCAGCACCTTTAAGCTCCTATTCCCTACACGTTGCAATTTGTCCTGAGGATGAACGGGAAGAGGGGCAACCAATGAGAGACTAGATCTAGGTGTTGGGACAGGCACAGGTCACTCTATTTTCCCATCAGGAAGAAGAATTAACCACAGGCTCAGCCTGCCGCCCAGAAGCAGAATAGGGCCTGAGGCAATCCCGCGCTTTTGCGGCCAGCTCCGAAAAAAGCGAGTTGAAAAATGGAGCTCAGGGACACTGCAATTCACAAACCCGCAGAGTTATAAATGATAACTCTCATCCACGGATATATTGAGGGAGGGCAACAAAGAGGATTTGAAGGCAAGGCAGAATTGCAGCAAACAGATTTCAGGAGGTAGATTCGAATCGCCTTTAAAGCACATGAAAAGCGGCAATACGTCGACAATGATGCCCTTGGCCAAACAGGGCGTATGCGTTTTTTCCTGAATATATTCAGGAAAAAACGCATACGCCCTGTTTGGCCAACCAAGCAACCTAGAAAGGCAAATCAGCGCTACAAAGAAGTCTCGCTTCCCATCGGTCCAAAGGGCCATGCTGCAAAAAGTGTCAAAACCAGAAATGCAGGACAGGCCATGGAGAAATGGCAACCTTGCTACGCTGATGGGCGGGATGTAAATTGCCAACAGCCACTCTGGAGAAGTGTACGGTGTGTCCTGAAACATCGAAAAAACACAGCTTAGGGAGCATAGGGCACGTCCACTCATGGGCGTATAAATTGGCAAAACTAAAAATCAGCAAGACACAGGCACCCCAAAGTTTAGGGCTGCTCTGTTGACAAGAACCTCCACTTCATGACACCTTAAATATCCCAGGAAAGAGGAAAATGGATAAAGAAGTTGTGGTCCTTATGTACAATGGAATATCACTCAGACATGAAATCAATGTCATAAGGCTAGAAGAAGCAAGATGAGTGGATTTAGGTACGATGATTCTACGTGAAATAAGTCACACAGAAAAAGACACTTATCATAAGCTATCACTTATAGAGGGAATGTAAAAACCGCTACACTTGAACTGAATTACAAAACAGAACAGAGTCACACGTTTAGAAAACACACTATGGCTGCTTAATGGGAAAGGTGAGGTGGGGTGAGGCATAAAACAAGGGTTTCAAATTCGCTCAGATACCGTTCCATACACCCAATATGTAATAGACAAGACCTACTCCTTGCTCAGTGAACTGGACTCAACACCCCCTATTCACCGCACAAGAATATATGTGACTAGTAAGAATCTTAAAACCTATGTATTGATATCTGTCTGGAAGTGAGTCAAGTGGGTGTAAAGCCGCATAAACACAGCCGTGAAAAGCAGCTAAACCCCATTATAAAAATAAATTACTTTTAAAAACCCGTAAAACAAAGACAGTGAAAGAGAGAGAAATTCTTACACAATTCGTTCAGAGGCTGTGATGCAACCTGGATTGACCATATCTAGACCCACAGCTGGATGAGACATAAGGGTGGACACTCTTGGGGCTGAAAGTTTGGGTGAGGTTGGGTGAGCAAACGCAGACCCTTTAATGTAATACTGCCTGGTACCCATCCCATGGGTCCCAAATCTCCAGGTTCAAGGGCATCTTCCTACATCGAAAACATGCATGAGAAACCCAGAAGATGGTACACCGTGTGATTTTGAAAGGTTTCTAATACGCACCTCATTTCTCATCTCCTTGTGCTCGGGTTCGCCTTTCCAGCTACTTTACTAGCAATCTCCCTACTTGGAGAATCAGCACCTTTAAGCTCCTGTTCCCTACAGGTTGCAATTTGTCCTGAGGATGAACGGGAAGAGGGGCAACCAATGAGAGACTAGATCTAGGTGTTGGGACAGGCTCAGGTCACTGTATTTTCCCATCAGGAAGAAGAATTAACCACAGGCTCAGCCTGCCGCCCAGAAGCAGAATAGGGCCTGAGGCAATCCCGCGCTTTTGCGGCCAGCTCCCAAAAAAGCGAGTTGAAAAATGGAGCTCAGGGACACTGCAATTCACAAACCCGCAGAGTTATAAATGATAACTCTCATCCACAGATATATTGAGGGAAGGCAACGAAGAGCATTTGAAAGCAAGGCAGAATTGCAGGAAACAGATTTCAGGAGGTAGATTCGAATCGCCTTTAAAGCACATGAAAAGTGGCAAAATGTCGACAATGATGCCCTTGGCCAAAAAGGGCGTATGCGTTTTTTCCTGAATATATTCAGGAAAAAACGCATACGCCCTTTTTGGCCAACCAAGCAACCTGGAAAGGCAAATCAGCGCTACAAAGAAGTCTCGCTTCCCATCGGTCCAAAGGGCCATGCTGCAAAAAGTGTCAAAACCAGAAATGCAGGACAGGCCATGGAGAAATGGCAGCCTTGCTACGCTGATGGGCGGGATGTAAATTGCCAACAGCCAATCTGGAGAAGTGTACGGTGTGTCCTGAAACATCGAAAAAACACAGCTTAGTGAGCATAGGGCACGTCCACTCATGGGCGTATAAATTGGGAAAACTAAAAATCAGCAAGACACAGGCACCCCAAAGTTTAGGGCTGCTCTGTTGACAAGAACCTCCACTTCATGACACCTTAAATATCCCAGGAAAGAGAAAAATGGATAAAGAAGTTGTGGTCCTTATGTACAATGGAATATCACTCAGACATGAAATCAATGTCATAAGGCTAGTAGAAGCAAGATGAGTGGATTTAGGTACGATGATTCTAAGTGAAATAAGTCACACAGAAAAAGACACTTATCATAAGCTATCACTTAGAGAGGGAATGTAAAAACCGCTACACTTGAACTGAATTACAAAACAGAACAGAGTCACACGTTTAGAAAACACACTATGGCTGCTTAACGGGAAAGGTGAGGTGGGGTGATGCATAAAACAAGGGTTTCAAATTCGCTCAGATACCGTTCCATACACCCAATATGTAATAGACAAGACCTACTCCTTGCTCAGTGAACTGGACTCAACACCCCCTATTCACCGCACAAGAATATATGTGACTAGTAAGAATCTTAAAACCTATGTATTGATATCTGTCTGGAAGTGAGTCAAGTGGGTGTAAAGCCGCATAAACACTGACGTGAAAAGCAGCTAAACCCCATTATAAAAATAAATTACTTTTAAAAACCCGTAAAACAAAGACAGTGAAAGAGAGAGAAATTCTTACACAATTCGTTCAGAGGCTGTGATGCAACCTGGATTGACCATATCTAGACCCACAGCTGGATGAGACATAAGGGTGGACACTCTTGGGGCTGAAAGGTTGGGTGAGGTTGGGTGAGCAAACGCAGACCCTTTAAAGTAATACTGCGTGGTACCCATCCCATGGGTCCCAAATCTCCAGGTTCAAGGGCATCTTCCTACATCGAAAACATGCATGAGAAACCCAGAAGATGGTACACCGTGTGATTTTGAAAGTTTTCTAATACGCACCTCATTTCTCATCTCCTTGTGCTCGGGTTCACCTTTCCAGCTACTTTACTAGCAATCTCCCTACTTGGAGAATCAGCACCTTTAAGCTCCTGTTCCCTACACGTTGCAATTTGTCCTGAGGATGAACGGGAAGAGGGGCAACCAATGAGAGACTAGATCTAGGTGTTGGGACAGGCACAGGTCACTCTATTTTCCATCAGGAAGAAGAATTAACCACAGGCTCAGCCTGCCGCCCAGAAGCAGAATAGGGCCTGAGGCAATCCCGCGCTTTTGCGGCCAGCTCCCAAAAAAGCGAGTTGAAAAATGGAGCTCAGGGACACTGCAATTCACAAACCCGCAGAGTTATAAATGATAACTCTCATCCACGGATATATTGAGGGAGGGCAACAAAGAGGATTTGAAAGCAAGGCAGAATTGCAGGAAACAGATTTCAGGAGGTAGATTCGAATCGCCTTTAAAGCACATGAAAAGCGGCAAAACGTCGACAATGATGCCCTTGGCCAAAAAGGGCGTATGCCTTTTTTCCTGAATATATTCAGGAAAAAACGCATACGCCCTTTTTGGCCAACCAAGCAACCTGGAATGGCAAATCAGCGCTACAAAGAAGTCTCGCTTCCCATCGGTCAAAAGGGTCATGCTGCAAAAAGTGTCAAAACCAGAAATGCAGGACAGGCCATGGAGAAATGGCAACCTTGCTACGCTGATGGGCGGGATGTAAATTGCCAACAGCCACTCTGGAGAAGTGTACGGTGTGTTCTGAAACATCGAAAAAACACAGCTTAGGGAGCATAGGGCACGTCCACTCATGGGCGTATAAATTGGGAAAACTAAAAATCAGCAAGACACAGACACCCCAAAGTTTAGGGCTGCTCTGTTGACAAGAACCTCCACTTCACGACACCTTAAATATCCCAGGAAAGAGAAAAATGGATAAAGAAGTTGTGGTCCTTATGTACAATGGAATATCACTCAGACATGAAATCAATGTCATAAGGCTAGTAGAAGCAAGATGAGTGGATTTAGGTATGACGATTCTAAGTGAAATAAGTCACACAGAAAAAGACACTTATCATAAGCTATCACTTAGAGAGGGAATGTAAAAACCGCTACACTTGAACTGAATTACAAAACAGAACAGAGTCACACGTTTAGAAAACACACTATGGCTGCTTAACGGGAAAGGTGAGGTGGGGTGAGGCATAAAACAAGGGTTTCAAATTCGCTCAGATACCGTTCCATACACCCAATATGTAATAGACAAGACCTACTCCTTGCTCAGTGAACTGGACTCAACACCCCCTATTCACCGCACAAGAATATATGTGACTAGTAAGAATCTTAAAACCTATGTATTGATATCTATCTGGAAGTGAGTCAAGTGGGTGTAAAGCCGCATAAACAGAGCCGTGAAAAGCAGCTAAACCCCATTATAAAAATAAATTACTTTTAAAAACCCGTAAAACAAAGACAGTGAAAGAGAGAGAAATTCTTACACAATTCGTTCAGAGGCTGTGATGCAACCTGGATTGACCATATCTAGACCCACAGCTGGATGAGACATAAGGGTGGACACTCTTGGGGCTGAAAGGTTGGGTGAGGTTGGGTGAGCAAACGCAGACCCTTTAAATTAATACTGCCTGGTAGCCATCCCATGGGTCCCAAATCTCCAGGTTCAAGGGCATCTTCCTACATCGAAAACATGCATGAGAAACCCAGAAGATGGTACACCGTGTGATTTTGAAAGGTTTCTAAGACGCACCTCATTTCTCATCTCCTTGTGCTCTTGTTCGCCTTTCCAGCTACTTTACTACCAATCTCCCTACTTGGAGAATCAGCACCTTTAAGCTCCTGTTCCCTACAGGTTGCAATTTGTCCTGAGGATGAACAGGAAGAGGGGCAACCAATGAGAGACTAGATCTAGGTGTTGGGACAGGCACAGGTCACTCTATTTTCCCATCAGGAAGAAGAATTAACCACAGGCTCAGCCTGCCGCCCAGAAGAAGATTAGGGCCTGAGGCAATCCCGCGCTTTTGCGGCCAGCTCCCAAAAAAGCGAGTTGAAAAATGGAGCTCAGGGACACTGCAATTCACAAACCCACAGAGTTATAAATGATAACTCTCATCCACAGATATATTGAGGGAAGGCAACGAAGAGGATTTGAAAGCAAGGCAGAATTGCAGGAAACAGATTTCAGGAGGTAGATTCGAATCGCCTTTAAAGCACATGAAAAGCGGCAAAACGTCGACAATGATGCCCTTGGCCAAAAAGGGCGTATGCGTTTTTTCCTGAATATATTCAGGAAAAAACGCATACGCCCTTTTTGGCCAACCAAGCAACCTGCAAAGGCAAATCAGCGCTACAAAGAAGTCTCGCTTCCCATCGGTCAAAAGGGTCATGCTGCAAAAAGTGTCAAAACCAGAAATGCAGGACAGGCCTTGGAGAAATGGCAGCCTTGCTACGCTGATGGGCGGGATGTAAATTGCCAACAGCCACTCTGGAGAAGTGTACGGTGTGTCCTGAAACATCGAAAAAACGCAGCTTAGGGAGCATAGGGCACGTCCACTCATGGGCGTATAAATTGGGAAAACTAAAAATCAGCAAGACACAGGCACCCGAAAGTTTAGGGCTGCTCTCTTGACAAGAACCTCCACTTCACGACACCTTAAATATCCCAGGAAAGAGAAAAATGGATAAAGAAGTTGTGGTCCTTATGTACAATGGAATATCACTCAGACATGAAATCAATGTCATAAGGCTAGTAGAAGCAAGATGAGTGGATTTAGGTACGACGATTCTAAGTGAAATAAGTCACACAGAAAAAGACACATATCATAAACTATCACTTAGAGAGGGAATGTAAAAACCGCTACACTTGAACTGAATTACAAAACAGAACAGAGTGACACGTTTAGAAAACACACTATGGCTGCTTAACGGGAAAGGTGAGGTGGGGTGAGGCATAAAACAAGGGTTTCAAATTCGCTCAGATACCGTTCCATACACCCAATATGTAATAGACAAGACCTACTCCTTGCTCAGTGAACTGGACTCAACACCCCCTATTCACCGCACAAGAATATATGTGACTAGTAAGAATCTTAAAACCTATGTGTAGATATCTGTCTGGAAGTGAGTCAAGTGGGTGTAAAGCCGCATAAACACAGCCGTGAAAAGCAGCTAAACCCCATTATAAAAATAAATTACTTTTAAAAACCCGTAAAACAAAGACAGTGAAAGAGAGAGAAATTCTTACACAATTCGTTCAGAGGCTGTGATGCAACCTGGATTGACCATATCTAGACCCACAGCTGGATGAGACATAAGGGTGGACACTCTTGGGGCTGAAAGGTTGGGTGAGGTTGGGTGAGCAAACGCAGACCCTTTAAATTAATACTGCCTGGTAGCCATCCCATGGGTCCCAAATCTCCAGGTTCAAGGGCATCTTCCTACATCGAAAACATGCATGAGAAACCCAGAAGATGGTACACCGTGTGATTTTGAAAGGTTTCTAAGACGCACCTCATTTCTCATCTCCTTGTGCTCTTGTTCGCCTTTCCAGCTACTTTACTACCAATCTCCCTACTTGGAGAATCAGCACCTTTAAGCTCCTGTTCCCTACAGGTTGCAATTTGTCCTGAGGATGAACAGGAAGAGGGGCAACCAATGAGAGACTAGATCTAGGTGTTGGGACAGGCACAGGTCACTCTATTTTCCCATCAGGAAGAAGAATTAACCACAGGCTCAGCCTGCCGCCCAGAAGAAGATTAGGGCCTGAGGCAATCCCGCGCTTTTGCGGCCAGCTCCCAAAAAAGCGAGTTGAAAAATGGAGCTCAGGGACACTGCAATTCACAAACCCACAGAGTTATAAATGATAACTCTCATCCACAGATATATTGAGGGAAGGCAACGAAGAGGATTTGAAAGCAAGGCAGAATTGCAGGAAACAGATTTCAGGAGGTAGATTCGAATCGCCTTTAAAGCACATGAAAAGCGGCAAAACGTCGACAATGATGCCCTTGGCCAAAAAGGGCGTATGCGTTTTTTCCTGAATATATTCAGGAAAAAACGCATACGCCCTTTTTGGCCAACCAAGCAACCTGCAAAGGCAAATCAGCGCTACAAAGAAGTCTCGCTTCCCATCGGTCAAAAGGGTCATGCTGCAAAAAGTGTCAAAACCAGAAATGCAGGACAGGCCTTGGAGAAATGGCAGCCTTGCTACGCTGATGGGCGGGATGTAAATTGCCAACAGCCACTCTGGAGAAGTGTACGGTGTGTCCTGAAACATCGAAAAAACGCAGCTTAGGGAGCATAGGGCACGTCCACTCATGGGCGTATAAATTGGGAAAACTAAAAATCAGCAAGACACAGGCACCCGAAAGTTTAGGGCTGCTCTCTTGACAAGAACCTCCACTTCACGACACCTTAAATATCCCAGGAAAGAGAAAAATGGATAAAGAAGTTGTGGTCCTTATGTACAATGGAATATCACTCAGACATGAAATCAATGTCATAAGGCTAGTAGAAGCAAGATGAGTGGATTTAGGTACGACGATTCTAAGTGAAATAAGTCACACAGAAAAAGACACATATCATAAACTATCACTTAGAGAGGGAATGTAAAAACCGCTACACTTGAACTGAATTACAAAACAGAACAGAGTGACACGTTTAGAAAACACACTATGGCTGCTTAACGGGAAAGGTGAGGTGGGGTGAGGCATAAAACAAGGGTTTCAAATTCGCTCAGATACCGTTCCATACACCCAATATGTAATAGACAAGACCTACTCCTTGCTCAGTGAACTGGACTCAACACCCCCTATTCACCGCACAAGAATATATGTGACTAGTAAGAATCTTAAAACCTATGTGTAGATATCTGTCTGGAAGTGAGTCAAGTGGGTGTAAAGCCGCATAAACACAGCCGTGAAAAGCAGCTAAACCCCATTATAAAAATAAATTACTTTTAAAAACCCGTAAAACAAAGACAGTGAAAGAGAGAGAAATTCTTACACAATTCGTTCAGAGGCTGTGATGCAACCTGGATTGACCATATCTAGACCCACAGCTGGATGAGACATAAGGGTGGACACTCTTGGGGCTGAAAGGTTGGGTGAGGTTGGGTTAGCAAACGCAGACACTTTAAAGTAATACTGCCTGGTAGCCATCCCATGGGTCCCAAATCTCCAGGTTCAAGGGCATCTTCCTACATCGAAAACATGCATGAGAAACCCAGAAGATGGTACACCGTGTGATTTTGAAAGGTTTCTAAGACGCACCTCATTTCTCATCTCCTTGTGCTCTTGTTCGCCTTTCCAGCTACTTTACTACCAATCTCCCTACTTGGAGAATCAGCACCTTTAAGCTCCTGTTCCCTACAGGTTGCAATTTGTCCTGAGGATGAACGGGAAGAGGGGCAACCAATGAGAGACTAGATCTAGGTGTTGGGACAGGCACAGGTCACTCTAATTTCCCATCAGGAAGAAGAATTAACCACAGGCTCAGCCTGCCGCCCAGAAGCAGAATAGGGCCAGAGGCAATCCCGCGCTTTTGCGGACAGCTCCCAAAAAAGCGAGTTGAAAAATGGAGCTCAGGGACGCTGCAATTCACAAACCCGCAGAGTTATAAATGATAACTCTCATCCACAGATATATTGAGGGAAGGCAACGAAGAGGATTTGAAAGCAAGGCAGAATTGCAGGAAACAGATTTCAGGAGGTAGATTCGAATCGCCATTAAAGCACATGAAAAGCGGCAAAACGTCGACAATGATGCCCTTGGCCAAAAAGGGCGTATGCGTTTTTTCCTGAATATATTCAGGAAAAAACGCATACGCCCTTTTTGGCCAACCAAGCAACCTGCAAAGGCAAATCAGCGCTACAAAGAAGTCTCGCTTCCCATCGGTCAAAAGGGTCATGCTGCAAAAAGTGTCAAAACCAGAAATGCAGGACAGGCCATGGAGAAATGGCAGCCTTGCTACGCTGATGGGCGGGATGTAAATTGCCAACAGCCAATCTGGAGAAGTGTACGGTGTGTCCTGAAACATCGAAAAAACACAGCTTAGGGAGCATAGGGCACGTCCACTCATGGGCGTATAAATTGGCAAAACTAAAAATCAGCAAGACACAGGCACCCCAAAGTTTAGGGCTGCTCTGTTGACAAGAACCTCCACTTCACGACACCTTAAATATCCCAGGAAAGAGAAAAATGGATAAAGAAGTTGTGGTCCTTATGTACAATGGAATATCACTCAGACATGAAATCAATGTCACAAGGCTAGTAGAAGCAAGATGAGTGGATTTAGGTACGACGATTCTAAGTGAAATAAGTCACACAGTAAAAGACACATATCATAAACTATCACTTAGAGAGGGAATGTAAAAACCGCTACACTTGAACTGAATTACAAAACAGAACAGAGTCACACGTTTAGAAAACACACTATGGCTGCTTAACGGGAAAGGTGAGGTGGGGTGAGGCATAAAACAAGGGTTTCAAATTCGCTCAGATACCGTTCCATACACCCAATATGTAATAGACAAGACCTACTCCTTGCTCAGTGAACTGGACTCAACACCCCCTATTCACCGCACAAGAATATATGTGACTATTAAGAATCTTAAAACCTATGTATTGATATCTGTCTGGAAGTGAGTCAAGTGGGTGTAAAGCCGCATAAACACAGCCGTGAAAAGCAGCTAAACCCCATTATAAAAATAAATTACTTTTAAAAACCCGTAAAACAAAGACAGTGAAAGAGAGAGAAATTCTTACACAATTCGTTCAGAGGCTGTGATGCAACCTGGATTGACCATATCTAGACCCACAGCTGGATGAGACATAAGGGTGGACACTCTTGGGGCTGAAAGGTTGGGTGAGGTTGGGTGAGCAAACGCAGACCCTTTAAAGTAATACTGCCTGGTAGCCATCCCATGGGTCCCAAATCTCCAGGTTCAAGGGCATCTTCCTACATCGAAAACATGCATGAGAAACCCAGAATATGGTACACCGTGTGATTTTGAAAGGTTTCTAATACGCACCTCATTTCTCATCTCCTTGTGCTCTTGTTCGCCTTTCCATCTACTTTACTAGCAATCTCCCTACTTGGAGAATCAGCACCTTTAAGCTCCTGTTCCCTACAGGTTGCAATTTGTCCTGAGGATGAACGGGAAGAGGGGCAACCAATGAGAGACTAGATCTAGGTGTTGGGACAGGCACAGGTCACTCTATTTTCCCATCAGGAAGAAGAATTAACCACAGGCTCAGCCTGCCGCCCAGAAGCAGAATAGGGCCTGAGGCAATCCCGCGCTTTTGCGGCCAGCTCCCAAAAAAGCGAGTTGAAAAATGGAGCTCAGGGACACTGCAATTCACAAACCCACAGAGTTATAAATGATAACTCTCAACCACAGATATATTGAGGGAAGGCAACGAAGAGGATTTGAAAGCAAGGCAGAATTGCAGGAAACAGATTTCAGGAGGTAGATTCGAATCGCCTTTAAAGCACATGAAAAGCGGCAAAACGTCGACAATGATGCCCTTGGCCAAAAAGGGCGTATGCGTTTTTTCCTGAATATATTCAGGAAAAAACGCATACGCCCTTTTTGGCCAACCAAGCAACCTGCAAAGGCAAATCAGCGCTACAAAGAAGTCTCGCTTCCCATCGGTCAAAAGGGTCATGCTGCAAAAAGTGTCAAAACCAGAAATGCAGGACAGGCCTTGGAGAAATGGCAGCCTTGCTACGCTGATGGGCGGGATGTAAATTGCCAACAGCCACTCTGGAGAAGTGTACGGTGTGTCCTGAAACATCGAAAAAACGCAGCTTAGGGAGCATAGGGCACGTCCACTCATGGGCGTATAAATTGGGAAAACTAAAAATCAGCAAGACACAGGCACCCGAAAGTTTAGGGCTGCTCTCTTGACAAGAACCTCCACTTCACGACACCTTAAATATCCCAGGAAAGAGAAAAATGGATAAAGAAGTTGTGGTCCTTATGTACAATGGAATATCACTCAGACATGAAATCAATGTCATAAGGCTAGTAGAAGCAAGATGAGTGGATTTAGGTACGACGATTCTAAGTGAAATAAGTCACACAGAAAAAGACACATATCATAAACTATCACTTAGAGAGGGAATGTAAAAACCGCTACACTTGAACTGAATTACAAAACAGAACAGAGTCACACGTTTAGAAAACACACTATGGCTGCTTAACGGGAAAGGTGAGGTGGGGTGAGGCATAAAACAAGGGTTTCAAATTCGCTCAGATACCGTTCCATACACCCAATATGTAATAGACAAGACCTACTCCTTGCTCAGTGAACTGGACTCAACACCCCCTATTCACCGCACAAGAATATATGTGACTAGTAAGAATCTTAAAACCTATGTGTAGATATCTGTCTGGAAGTGAGTCAAGTGGGTGTAAAGCCGCATAAACACAGCCGTGAAAAGCAGCTAAACCCCATTATAAAAATAAATTACTTTTAAAAACCCGTAAAACAAAGACAGTGAAAGAGAGAGAAATTCTTACACAATTCGTTCAGAGGCTGTGATGCAACCTGGATTGACCATATCTAGACCCACAGCTGGATGAGACATAAGGGTGGACACTCTTGGGGCTGAAAGGTTGGGTGAGGTTGGGTTAGCAAATGCAGACCCTTTAAAGTAATACTGCCTGGTACCCATCCCATGGGTCCCAAATCTCCAGGTTCAAGGGCATCTTCCTACATCGAAAACATGCATGAGAAACCCAGAAGATGGTACACCGTGTGATTTTGAAAGGTTTCTAAGACGCACCTCATTTCTCATCTCCTTGTGCTCTTGTTCGCCTTTCCAGCTACTTTACTACCAATCTCCCTACTTGGAGAATCAGCACCCTTAAGCTCCTGTTCCCTACAGGTTGCAATTTGTCCTGAGGATGAACAGGAAGAGGGGCAACCAATGAGAGACTAGATCTAGGTGTTGGGACAGGCACAGGTCACTCTATTTTCCCATCAGGAAGAAGAATTAACCACAGGCTCAGCCTGCCGCCCAGAAGAAGAATAGGGCCTGAGGCAATCCCGTGCTTTTGCGGCCAGCTCCCAAAAAAGCGAGTTGAAAAATGGAGCTCAGGGACACTGCAATTCACAAACCCACAGAGTTATAAATGATAACTCTCATCCACAGATATATTGAGGGAAGGCAACGAAGAGGATTTGAAAGCAAGGCAGAATTGCAGGAAACAGATTTCAGGAGGTAGATTCGAATCGCCTTTAAAGCACATGAAAAGCGGCAAAACGTCGACAATGATGCCCTTGGCCAAAAAGGGCGTATGCGTTTTTTCCTGAATATATTCAGGAAAAAACGCATACGCCCTTTTTGGCCAACCAAGCAACCTGCAAAGGCAAATCAGCGCTACAAAGAAGTCTCGCTTCCCATCGGTCAAAAGGGTCATGCTGCAAAAAGTGTCAAAACCAGAAATGCAGGACAGGCCATGGAGAAATTGCAGCCTTGCTACGCTGATGGTCGGGATGTAAATTGCCAACAGCCACTCTGGAGAAGTGTACGGTGTGTCCTGAAACATCGAAAAAACACAGCTTAGGGAGCATAGGGCACGTCCACTCATGGGCGTATAAATTGGGAAAACTAAAAATCAGCAAGACACAGGCACCCCAAAGTTTAGGGCTGCTCTGTTGACAAGAACCTCCACTTCACGACACCATAAATATCCCAGGAAAGAGAAAAATGGATAAAGAAGTTGTGGTCCTTATGTACAATGGAATATCACTCAGACATGAAATCAATGTCATAAGGCTCCTAGAAGCAAGATGAGTGGATTTAGGTACGACGATTCTAAGTGAAATAAGTCACACAGAAAAAGACACATATCATAAGCTATCACTTAGAGAGGGAATGTAAAAACCGCTACACTTGAACTGAATTACAAAACAGAACAGAGTCACACGTTTAGAAAACACACTATGGCTGCTTAACGGGAAAGGTGAGGTGGGGTGAGGCATAAAACAAGGGTTTCAAATTCGCTCAGATACCGTTCCATACACCCAATATGTAATAGACAAGACCTACTCCTTGCTCAGTGAACTGGACTCAACACCCCCTATTCACCGCACAAGAATATATGTGACTAGTAAGAATCTTAAAACCTATGTATTGATATCTGTCTGGAAGTGAGTCAAGTGGGTGTAAAGCCGCATAAACACAGCCGTGAAAAGCAGCTAAACCCCATTATAAAAATAAATTACTTTTAAAAACCCGTAAAACAAAGACAGTGAAAGAGAGAGAAATTCTTACACAATTCATTCAGAGGCTGTGATGCAACCTGGATTGACCATATCTAGACCCACAGCTGGATGAGACATAAGGGTGGACACTCTTGGGGCTGAAAGTTTGGGTGAGGTTGGGTGAGCAAACGCAGACCCTTTAAAGTAATACTGCCTGGTACCCATCCCATGGGTCCCAAATCTCCAGGTTCAAGGGCATCTTCCTGCATCTAAAACATGCATGAGAAACCCAGAAGATGGTACACCGTGTGATTTTGAAAGGTTTCTAATACGCACCTCATTTCTCATCTCCTTGTGCTCTTGTTCGCCTTTCCATCTACTTTACTAGCAATCTCCCTACTTGGAGAATCAGCACCTTTAAGCTCCTGTTCCCTACAGGTTGCAATTTGTCCTGAGGATGAACGGGAAGAGGGGCAACCAATGAGAGACTAGATCTAGGTGTTGGGACAGGCACAGGTCACTCTATTTTCCCATCAGGAAGAAGAATTAACCACAGGCTCAGCCTGCCGCCCAGAAGCAGAATAGGGCCTGAGGCAATCCCGCGCTTTTGCGGCCAGCTCCCAAAAAAGCGAGTTGAAAAATGGAGCTCAGGGACACTGCAATTCACAAACCCACAGAGTTATAAATGATAACTCTCAACCACAGATATATTGAGGGAAGGCAACGAAGAGGATTTGAAAGCAAGGCAGAATTGCAGGAAACAGATTTCAGGAGGTAGATTCGAATCGCCTTTAAAGCACATGAAAAGCGGCAAAACGTCGACAATGATGCCCTTGGCCAAAAAGGGCGTATGCGTTTTTTCCTGAATATATTCAGGAAAAAACGCATACGCCCTTTTTGGCCAACCAAGCAACCTGCAAAGGCAAATCAGCGCTACAAAGAAGTCTCGCTTCCCATCGGTCAAAAGGGTCATGCTGCAAAAAGTGTCAAAACCAGAAATGCAGGACAGGCCTTGGAGAAATGGCAGCCTTGCTACGCTGATGGGCGGGATGTAAATTGCCAACAGCCACTCTGGAGAAGTGTACGGTGTGTCCTGAAACATCGAAAAAACGCAGCTTAGGGAGCATAGGGCACGTCCACTCATGGGCGTATAAATTGGGAAAACTAAAAATCAGCAAGACACAGGCACCCGAAAGTTTAGGGCTGCTCTCTTGACAAGAACCTCCACTTCACGACACCTTAAATATCCCAGGAAAGAGAAAAATGGATAAAGAAGTTGTGGTCCTTATGTACAATGGAATATCACTCAGACATGAAATCAATGTCATAAGGCTAGTAGAAGCAAGATGAGTGGATTTAGGTACGACGATTCTAAGTGAAATAAGTCACACAGAAAAAGACACTTACCATAAACTATCACTTAGAGAGGGAATGTAAAAACCGCTACACTTGAACTGAATTACAAAACAGAACAGAGTCACACGTTTAGAAAACACACTATGGCTGCTTAACGGGAAAGGTGAGGTGGGGTGAGGCATAAAACAAGGGTTTCAAATTCGCTCAGATACCGTTCCATACACCCAATATGTAATAGACAAGACCTACTCCTTGCTCAGTGAACTGGACTCAACACCCCCTATTCACCGCACAAGAATATATGTGACTATTAAGAATCTTAAAACCTATGTATTGATATCTGTCTGGAAGTGAGTCAAGTGGGTGTAAAGCCGCATAAACACAGCCGTGAAAAGCAGCTAAACCCCATTATAAAAATAAATTACTTTTAAAAACCCGTAAAACAAAGACAGTGAAAGAGAGAGAAATTCTTACACAATTCGTTCAGAGGCTGTGATGCAACCTGGATTGACCATATCTAGACCCACAGCTGGATGAGACATAAGGGTGGACACTCTTGGGGCTGAAAGGTTGGGTGAGGTTGGGTGAGCAAACGCAGACCCTTTAAAGTAATACTGCCTGGTAGCCATCCCATGGGTCCCAAATCTCCAGGTTCAAGGGCATCTTCCTACATCGAAAACATGCATGAGAAACCCAGAAGATGGTACACCGTGTGATTTTGAAAGGTTTCTAAGACGCACCTCATTTCTCATCTCCTTGTGCTCTTGTTCGCCTTTCCATCTACTTTACTAGCAATCTCCCTACTTGGAGAATCAGCACCTTTAAGCTCCTGTTCCCTACAGGTTGCAATTTGTCCTGAGGATGAACGGGAAGAGGGGCAACCAATGAGAGGCTAGATCTAGGTGTTGGGACAGGCACAGGTCACTCTATTTTCCCATCAGGAAGAAGAATTAACCACAGGCTCAGCCTGCTGCCCAGAAGCAGAATAGGGCCTGAGGCAATCCCGCGCTTTTGCGGCCAGCTCCTAAAAAAGCGAGTTGAAAAATGGAGCTCAGGGACACTGCAATTCACAAACCCGCAGAGTTATAAATGATAACTCTCATCCACAGATATATTGAGGGAAGGCAACGAAGAGGATTTGAAAGCAAGGCAGAATTGCAGGAAACAGATTTCAGGAGGTAGATTCGAATCGCCATTAAAGCACATGAAAAGCGGCAAAACGTCGACAATGATGCCCTTGGCCAAAAAGGGCGTATGCGTTTTTTCCTGAATATATTCAGGAAAAAACGCATACGCCCTTTTTGGCCAACCAAGCAACCTGCAAAGGCAAATCAGCGCTACAAAGAAGTCTCGCTTCCCATCGGTCAAAAGGGTCATGCTGCAAAAAGTGTCAAAACCAGAAATGCAGGACAGGCCATGGAGAAATGGCAGCCTTGCTACGCTGATGGGCGGGATGTAAAGTGCCAACAGCCAATCTGGAGAAGTGTACGGTGTGTCCTGAAACATCGAAAAAACACAGCTTAGGGAGCATAGGGCACGTCCACTCATGGGCGTATAAATTGGCAAAACTAAAAATCAGCAAGACACAGGCACCCCAAAGTTTAGGGCTGCTCTGTTGACAAGAACCTCCACTTCACGACACCTTAAATATCCCAGGAAAGAGAAAAATGGATAAAGAAGTTGTGGTCCTTATGTACAATGGAATATCACTCAGACATGAAATCAATGTCATAAGGCTAGTAGAAGCAAGATGAGTGGATTTAGGTACGACGATTCTAAGTGAAATAAGTCACACAGAAAAAGACACTTACCATAAACTATCACTTAGAGAGGGAATGTAAAAACCGCTACACCTGAACTGAATTACAAAAAAGAACAGAGTCACACGTTTAGAAAACACACTATGGCTGCTTAACGGGAAAGGTGAGGTGGGGTGAGGCATAAAACAAGGGTTTCAAATTCGCTCAGATACCGTTCCATACACCCAATATGTAATAGACAAGACCTACTCCTTGCTCAGTGAACTGGACTCAACACCCCCTATTCACCGCACAAGAATATATGTGACTAGTAAGAATCTTAAAACCTATGTGTAGATATCTGTCTGGAAGTGAGTCAAGTGGGTGTAAAGCCGCATAAACACAGCCGTGAAAAGCAGCTAAACCCCATTATAAAAATAAATTACTTTTAAAAACCCGTAAAACAAAGACAGTGAAAGAGAGAGAAATTCTTACACAATTCGTTCAGAGGCTGTGATGCAACCTGGATTGACCATATCTAGACCCACAGCTGGATGAGACATAAGGGTGGACACTCTTGGGGCTGAAAGGTTGGGTGAGGTTGGGTTAGCAAACGCAGACACTTTAAAGTAATACTGCCTGGTAGCCATCCCATGGGTCCCAAATCTCCAGGTTCAAGGGCATCTTCCTACATCGAAAACATGCATGAGAAACCCAGAAGATGGTACACCGTGTGATTTTGAAAGGTTTCTAAGACGCACCTCATTTCTCATCTCCTTGTGCTCTTGTTCGCCTTTCCAGCTACTTTACTACCAATCTCCCTACTTGGAGAATCAGCACCCTTAAGCTCCTGTTCCCTACAGGTTGCAATTTGTCCTGAGGATGAACAGGAAGAGGGGCAACCAATGAGAGACTAGATCTAGGTGTTGGGACAGGCACAGGTCACTCTATTTTCCCATCAGGAAGAAGAATTAACCACAGGCTCAGCCTGCCGCCCAGAAGAAGAATAGGGCCTGAGGCAATCCCGCGCTTTTGCGGCCAGCTCCCAAAAAAGCGAGTTGAAAAATGGAGCTCAGGGACACTGCAATTCACAAACCCACAGAGTTATAAATGATAACTCTCATCCACAGATATATTGAGGGAAGGCAACGAAGAGGATTTGAAAGCAAGGCAGAATTGCAGGAAACAGATTTCAGGAGGTAGATTCGAATCGCCTTTAAAGCACATGAAAAGCGGCAAAACGTCGACAATGATGCCCTTGGCCAAAAAGGGCGTATGCGTTTTTTCCTGAATATATTCAGGAAAAAACGCATACGCCCTTTTTGGCAAACCAAGCAACCTGCAAAGGCAAATCAGCGCTACAAAGAAGTCTCGCTTCCCATCGGTCAAAAGGGTCATGCTGCAAAAAGTGTCAAAACCAGAAATGCAGGACAGGCCATGGAGAAATGGCAGCCTTGCTACGCTGATGGGCGGGATGTAAATTGCCAACAGCCACTCTGGAGAAGTGTACGGTGTGTCCTGAAACATCGAAAAAACACAGCTTAGGGAACATAGGGCACGTCCACTCATGGGCGTATAAATTGGGAAAACTAAAAATCAGCAAGACACAGGCACCCCAAAGTTTAGGGCTGCTCTGTTGACAAGAACCTCCACTTCACGACACCTTAAATATCCCAGGAAAGAGAAAAATGGATAAAGAAGTTGTGGTCCTTATGTACAATGGAATATCACTCAGACATGAAATCAATGTCATAAGGCTAGTAGAAGCAAGATGAGTGGATTTAGGTACGACGATTCTAAGTGAAATAAGTCACACAGAAAAAGACACTTATCATAAGCTATCACTTAGAGAGGGAATGTAAAAACCGCTACACTTGAACTGAATTACAAAACAGAACAGAGTCACACGTTTAGAAAACACACTATGGCTGCTTAACGGGAAAGGTGAGGTGGGGTGAGGCATAAAACAAGGGTTTCAAATTCGCTCAGATACCGTTCCATACACCCAATATGTAATAGACAAGACCTACTCCTTGCTCAGTGAACTGGACTCAACACCCCCTATTCACCGCACAAGAATATATGTGACAAGTAAGAATCTTAAAACCTATGTATTGATATCTGTCTGGAAGTGAGTCAAGTGGGTGTAAAGCCGCATAAACACAGCCATGAAAAGCAGCTAAACCCCATTATAAAAATAAATTACTTTTAAAAACCCGTAAAACAAAGACAGTGAAAGAGAGAGAAATTCTTACACAATTCGTTCAGAGGCTGTGATGCAACCTGGATTGACCATATCTAGACCCACAGCTGGATGAGACATAAGGGTGGACACTCTTGGGGCTGAAAGGTTGGGTGAGGTTGGGTGAGCAAACGCAGACCCTTTAAATTAATACTGCCTGGTACCCATCCCATTGGTCCCAAATCTCCAGGTTCAAGGGCATCTTCCTACATCGAAAACATGCATGAGAAACCCAGAAGATGGTACAGCGTGTGATTTTGAAAGGTTTCTAATACGCACCTCATTTCTCATCTCCTTGTGCTCTTGTTCGCCTTTCCAGCTACTTTACTAGCAATCTCCCTACTTGGAGAATCAGCACCTTTAAGCTCCTGTTCCCTACAGGTTGCAATTTGTCCTGAGGATGAACGGGAAGAGGGGCAACCAATGAGAGACTAGATCTAGGTGTTGGGACAGGCACAGGTCACTCTAATTTCCCATCAGGAAGAAGAATTAACCACAGGCTCAGCCTGCCGCCCAGAAGCAGAATAGGGCCAGAGGCAATCCCGCGCTTTTGCGGACAGCTCCCAAAAAAGCGAGTTGAAAAATGGAGCTCAGGGACGCTGCAATTCACAAACCCGCAGAGTTATAAATGATAACTCTCATCCACAGATATATTGAGGGAAGGCAACGAAGAGGATTTGAAAGCAAGGCAGAATTGCAGGAAACAGATTTCAGGAGGTAGATTCGAATCGCCATTAAAGCACATGAAAAGCGGCAAAACGTCGACAATGATGCCCTTGGCCAAAAAGGGCGTATGCGTTTTTTCCTGAATATATTCAGGAAAAAACGCATACGCCCTTTTTGGCCAACCAACCAACCTGCAAAGGCAAATCAGCGCTACAAAGAAGTCTCGCTTCCCATCGGTCAAAAGGGTCATGCTGCAAAAAGTGTCAAAACCAGAAATGCAGGACAGGCCATGGAGAAATGGCAGCCTTGCTACGCTGATGGGCGGGATGTAAATTGCCAACAGCCAATCTGGAGAAGTGTACGGTGTGTCCTGAAACATCGAAAAAACACAGCTTAGGGAGCATAGGGCACGTCCACTCATGGGCGTATAAATTGGCAAAACTAAAAATCAGCAAGACACAGGCACCCCAAAGTTTAGGGCTGCTCTGTTGACAAGAACCTCCACTTCACGACACCTTAAATATCCCAGGAAAGAGAAAAATGGATAAAGAAGTTGTGGTCCTTATGTACAATGGAATATCACTCAGACATGAAATCAATGTCACAAGGCTAGTAGAAGCAAGATGAGTGGATTTAGGTACGACGATTCTAAGTGAAATAAGTCACACAGTAAAAGACACATATCATAAACTATCACTTAGAGAGGGAATGTAAAAACCGCTACACTTGAACTGAATTACAAAACAGAACAGAGTCACACGTTTAGAAAACACACTATGGCTGCTTAACGGGAAAGGTGAGGTGGGGTGAGGCATAAAACAAGGGTTTCAAATTCGCTCAGATACCGTTCCATACACCCAATATGTAATAGACAAGACCTACTCCTTGCTCAGTGAACTGGACTCAACACCCCCTATTCACCGCACAAGAATATATGTGACTATTAAGAATCTTAAAACCTATGTATTGATATCTGTCTGGAAGTGAGTCAAGTGGGTGTAAAGCCGCATAAACACAGCCGTGAAAAGCAGCTAAACCCCATTATAAAAATAAATTACTTTTAAAAACCCGTAAAACAAAGACAGTGAAAGAGAGAGAAATTCTTACACAATTCGTTCAGAGGCTGTGATGCAACCTGGATTGACCATATCTAGACCCACAGCTGGATGAGACATAAGGGTGGACACTCTTGGGGCTGAAAGGTTGGGTGAGGTTGGGTGAGCAAACGCAGACCCTTTAAAGTAATACTGCCTGGTAGCCATCCCATGGGTCCCAAATCTCCAGGTTCAAGGGCATCTTCCTACATCGAAAACATGCATGAGAAACCCAGAATATGGTACACCGTGTGATTTTGAAAGGTTTCTAATACGCACCTCATTTCTCATCTCCTTGTGCTCTTGTTCGCCTTTCCATCTACTTTACTAGCAATCTCCCTACTTGGAGAATCAGCACCTTTAAGCTCCTGTTCCCTACAGGTTGCAATTTGTCCTGAGGATGAACGGGAAGAGGGGCAACCAATGAGAGACTAGATCTAGGTGTTGGGACAGGCACAGGTCACTCTATTTTCCCATCAGGAAGAAGAATTAACCACAGGCTCAGCCTGCCGCCCAGAAGCAGAATAGGGCCTGAGGCAATCCCGCGCTTTTGCGGCCAGCTCCCAAAAAAGCGAGTTGAAAAATGGAGCTCAGGGACGCTGCAATTCACAAACCCGCAGAGTTATAAATGATAACTCTCAACCACAGATATATTGAGGGAAGGCAACGAAGAGGATTTGAAAGCAAGGCAGAATTGCAGGAAACAGATTTCAGGAGGTAGATTCGAATCGCCTTTAAAGCACATGAAAAGCGGCAAAACGTCGACAATGATGCCCTTGGCCAAAAAGGGCGTATGCGTTTTTTCCTGAATATATTCAGGAAAAAACGCATACGCCCTTTTTGGCCAACCAAGCAACCTGCAAAGGCAAATCAGCGCTACAAAGAAGTCTCGCTTCCCATCGGTCAAAAGGGTCATGCTGCAAAAAGTGTCAAAACCAGAAATGCAGGACAGGCCTTGGAGAAATGGCAGCCTTGCTACGCTGATGGGCGGGATGTAAATTGCCAACAGCCACTCTGGAGAAGTGTACGGTGTGTCCTGAAACATCGAAAAAACGCAGCTTAGTGAGCATAGGGCACGTCCACTCATGGGCGTATAAATTGGGAAAACTAAAAATCAGCAAGACACAGGCACCCGAAAGTTTAGGGCTGCTCTCTTGACAAGAACCTCCACTTCACGACACCTTAAATATCCCAGGAAAGAGAAAAATGGATAAAGAAGTTGTGGTCCTTATGTACAATGGAATATCACTCAGACATGAAATCAATGTCATAAGGCTAGTAGAAGCAAGATGAGTGGATTTAGGTACGACGATTCTAAGTGAAATAAGTCACACAGAAAAAGACACATATCATAAACTATCACTTAGAGAGGGAATGTAAAAACCGCTACACTTGAACTGAATTACAAAACAGAACAGAGTCACACGTTTAGAAAACACACTATGGCTGCTTAACGGGAAAGGTGAGGTGGGGTGAGGCATAAAACAAGGGTTTCAAATTCGCTCAGATACCGTTCCATACACCCAATATGTAATAGACAAGACCTACTCCTTGCTCAGTGAACTGGACTCAACACCCCCTATTCACCGCACAAGAATATATGTGACTAGTAAGAATCTTAAAACCTATGTGTAGATATCTGTCTGGAAGTGAGTCAAGTGGGTGTAAAGCCGCATAAACACAGCCGTGAAAAGCAGCTAAACCCCATTATAAAAATAAATTACTTTTAAAAACCCGTAAAACAAAGACAGTGAAAGAGAGAGAAATTCTTACACAATTCGTTCAGAGGCTGTGATGCAACCTGGATTGACCATATCTAGACCCACAGCTGGATGAGACATAAGGGTGGACACTCTTGGGGCTGAAAGGTTGGGTGAGGTTGGGTTAGCAAATGCAGACCCTTTAAAGTAATACTGCCTGGTACCCATCCCATGGGTCCCAAATCTCCAGGTTCAAGGGCATCTTCCTACATCGAAAACATGCATGAGAAACCCAGAAGATGGTACACCGTGTGATTTTGAAAGGTTTCTAAGACGCACCTCATTTCTCATCTCCTTGTGCTCTTGTTCGCCTTTCCAGCTACTTTACTACCAATCTCCCTACTTGGAGAATCAGCACCCTTAAGCTCCTGTTCCCTACAGGTTGCAATTTGTCCTGAGGATGAACAGGAAGAGGGGCAACCAATGAGAGACTAGATCTAGGTGTTGGGACAGGCACAGGTCACTCTATTTTCCCATCAGGAAGAAGAATTAACCACAGGCTCAGCCTGCCGCCCAGAAGAAGAATAGGGCCTGAGGCAATCCCGTGCTTTTGCGGCCAGCTCCCAAAAAAGCGAGTTGAAAAATGGAGCTCAGGGACACTGCAATTCACAAACCCACAGAGTTATAAATGATAACTCTCATCCACAGATATATTGAGGGAAGGCAACGAAGAGGATTTGAAAGCAAGGCAGAATTGCAGGAAACAGATTTCAGGAGGTAGATTCGAATCGCCTTTAAAGCACATGAAAAGCGGCAAAACGTCGACAATGATGCCCTTGGCCAAAAAGGGCGTATGCGTTTTTTCCTGAATATATTCAGGAAAAAACGCATACGCCCTTTTTGGCCAACCAAGCAACCTGCAAAGGCAAATCAGCGCTACAAAGAAGTCTCGCTTCCCATCGGTCAAAAGGGTCATGCTGCAAAAAGTGTCAAAACCAGAAATGCAGGACAGGCCATGGAGAAATGGCAGCCTTGCTACGCTGATGGTCGGGATGTAAATTGCCAACAGCCACTCTGGAGAAGTGTACGGTGTGTCCTGAAACATCGAAAAAACACAGCTTAGGGAGCATAGGGCACGTCCACTCATGGGCGTATAAATTGGGAAAACTAAAAATCAGCAAGACACAGGCACCCCAAAGTTTAGGGCTGCTCTGTTGACAAGAACCTCCACTTCACGACACCATAAATATCCCAGGAAAGAGAAAAATGGATAAAGAAGTTGTGGTCCTTATGTACAATGGAATATCACTCAGACATGAAATCAATGTCATAAGGCTCCTAGAAGCAAGATGAGTGGATTTAGGTACGACGATTCTAAGTGAAATAAGTCACACAGAAAAAGACACATATCATAAGCTATCACTTAGAGAGGGAATGTAAAAACCGCTACACTTGAACTGAATTACAAAACAGAACAGAGTCACACGTTTAGAAAACACACTATGGCTGCTTAACGGGAAAGGTGAGGTGGGGTGAGGCATAAAACAAGGGTTTCAAATTCGCTCAGATACCGTTCCATACACCCAATATGTAATAGACAAGACCTACTCCTTGCTCAGTGAACTGGACTCAACACCCCCTATTCACCGCACAAGAATATATGTGACTAGTAAGAATCTTAAAACCTATGTATTGATATCTGTCTGGAAGTGAGTCAAGTGGGTGTAAAGCCGCATAAACACAGCCGTGAAAAGCAGCTAAACCCCATTATAAAAATAAATTACTTTTAAAAACCCGTAAAACAAAGACAGTGAAAGAGAGAGAAATTCTTACACAATTCGTTCAGAGGCTGTGATGCAACCTGGATTGACCATATCTAGACCCACAGCTGGATGAGACATAAGGGTGGACACTCTTGGGGCTGAAAGTTTGGGTGAGGTTGGGTGAGCAAACGCAGACCCTTTAAAGTAATACTGCCTGGTACCCATCCCATGGGTCCCAAATCTCCAGGTTCAAGGGCATCTTCCTGCATCGAAAACATGCATGAGAAACCCAGAAGATGGTACACCGTGTGATTTTGAAAGGTTTCTAATACGCACCTCATTTCTCATCTCCTTGTGCTCTTGTTCGCCTTTCCATCTACTTTACTAGCAATCTCCCTACTTGGAGAATCAGCACCTTTAAGCTCCTGTTCCCTACAGGTTGCAATTTGTCCTGAGGATGAACGGGAAGAGGGGCAACCAATGAGAGACTAGATCTAGGTGTTGGGACAGGCACAGGTCACTCTATTTTCCCATCAGGAAGAAGAATTAACCACAGGCTCAGCCTGCCGCCCAGAAGCAGAATAGGGCCTGAGGCAATCCCGCGCTTTTGCGGCCAGCTCCCAAAAAAGCGAGTTGAAAAATGGAGCTCAGGGACACTGCAATTCACAAACCCACAGAGTTATAAATGATAACTCTCAACCACAGATATATTGAGGGAAGGCAACGAAGAGGATTTGAAAGCAAGGCAGAATTGCAGGAAACAGATTTCAGGAGGTAGATTCGAATCGCCTTTAAAGCACATGAAAAGCGGCAAAACGTCGACAATGATGCCCTTGGCCAAAAAGGGCGTATGCGTTTTTTCCTGAATATATTCAGGAAAAAACGCATACGCCCTTTTTGGCCAACCAAGCAACCTGCAAAGGCAAATCAGCGCTACAAAGAAGTCTCGCTTCCCATCGGTCAAAAGGGTCATGCTGCAAAAAGTGTCAAAACCAGAAATGCAGGACAGGCCTTGGAGAAATGGCAGCCTTGCTACGCTGATGGGCGGGATGTAAATTGCCAACAGCCACTCTGGAGAAGTGTACGGTGTGTCCTGAAACATCGAAAAAACGCAGCTTAGGGAGCATAGGGCACGTCCACTCATGGGCGTATAAATTGGGAAAACTAAAAATCAGCAAGACACAGGCACCCGAAAGTTTAGGGCTGCTCTCTTGACAAGAACCTCCACTTCACGACACCTTAAATATCCCAGGAAAGAGAAAAATGGATAAAGAAGTTGTGGTCCTTATGTACAATGGAATATCACTCAGACATGAAATCAATGTCATAAGGCTAGTAGAAGCAAGATGAGTGGATTTAGGTACGACGATTCTAAGTGAAATAAGTCACACAGAAAAAGACACTTACCATAAACTATCACTTAGAGAGGGAATGTAAAAACCGCTACACTTGAACTGAATTACAAAACAGAACAGAGTCACACGTTTAGAAAACACACTATGGCTGCTTAACGGGAAAGGTGAGGTGGGGTGAGGCATAAAACAAGGGTTTCAAATTCGCTCAGATACCGTTCCATACACCCAATATGTAATAGACAAGACCTACTCCTTGCTCAGTGAACTGGACTCAACACCCCCTATTCACCGCACAAGAATATATGTGACTATTAAGAATCTTAAAACCTATGTATTGATATCTGTCTGGAAGTGAGTCAAGTGGGTGTAAAGCCGCATAAACACAGCCGTGAAAAGCAGCTAAACCCCATTATAAAAATAAATTACTTTTAAAAACCCGTAAAACAAAGACAGTGAAAGAGAGAGAAATTCTTACACAATTCGTTCAGAGGCTGTGATGCAACCTGGATTGACCATATCTAGACCCACAGCTGGATGAGACATAAGGGTGGACACTCTTGGGGCTGAAAGGTTGGGTGAGGTTGGGTGAGCAAACGCAGACCCTTTAAAGTAATACTGCCTGGTAGCCATCCCATGGGTCCCAAATCTCCAGGTTCAAGGGCATCTTCCTACATCGAAAACATGCATGAGAAACCCAGAAGATGGTACACCGTGTGATTTTGAAAGGTTTCTAAGACGCACCTCATTTCTCATCTCCTTGTGCTCTTGTTCGCCTTTCCATCTACTTTACTAGCAATCTCCCTACTTGGAGAATCAGCACCTTTAAGCTCCTGTTCCCTACAGGTTGCAATTTGTCCTGAGGATGAACGGGAAGAGGGGCAACCAATGAGAGGCTAGATCTAGGTGTTGGGACAGGCACAGGTCACTCTATTTTCCCATCAGGAAGAAGAATTAACCACAGGCTCAGCCTGCTGCCCAGAAGCAGAATAGGGCCTGAGGCAATCCCGCGCTTTTGCGGCCAGCTCCTAAAAAAGCGAGTTGAAAAATGGAGCTCAGGGACACTGCAATTCACAAACCCGCAGAGTTATAAATGATAACTCTCATCCACAGATATATTGAGGGAAGGCAACGAAGAGGATTTGAAAGCAAGGCAGAATTGCAGGAAACAGATTTCAGGAGGTAGATTCGAATCGCCATTAAAGCACATGAAAAGCGGCAAAACGTCGACAATGATGCCCTTGGCCAAAAAGGGCGTATGCGTTTTTTCCTGAATATATTCAGGAAAAAACGCATACGCCCTTTTTGGCCAACCAAGCAACCTGCAAAGGCAAATCAGCGCTACAAAGAAGTCTCGCTTCCCATCGGTCAAAAGGGTCATGCTGCAAAAAGTGTCAAAACCAGAAATGCAGGACAGGCCATGGAGAAATGGCAGCCTTGCTACGCTGATGGGCGGGATGTAAAGTGCCAACAGCCAATCTGGAGAAGTGTACGGTGTGTCCTGAAACATCGAAAAAACACAGCTTAGGGAGCATAGGGCACGTCCACTCATGGGCGTATAAATTGGCAAAACTAAAAATCAGCAAGACACAGGCACCCCAAAGTTTAGGGCTGCTCTGTTGACAAGAACCTCCACTTCACGACACCTTAAATATCCCAGGAAAGAGAAAAATGGATAAAGAAGTTGTGGTCCTTATGTACAATGGAATATCACTCAGACATGAAATCAATGTCATAAGGCTAGTAGAAGCAAGATGAGTGGATTTAGGTACGACGATTCTAAGTGAAATAAGTCACACAGAAAAAGACACTTACCATAAACTATCACTTAGAGAGGGAATGTAAAAACCGCTACACTTGAACTGAATTACAAAACAGAACAGAGTCACACGTTTAGAAAACACACTATGGCTGCTTAACGGGAAAGGTGAGGTGGGGTGAGGCATAAAACAAGGGTTTCAAATTCGCTCAGATACCGTTCCATACACCCAATATGTAATAGACAAGACCTACTACTTGCTCAGTGAACTGGACTCAACACCCCCTATTCACCGCACAAGAATATATGTGACTATTAAGAATCTTAAAACCTATGTATTGATATCTGTCTGGAAGTGAGTCAAGTGGGTGTAAAGCCGCATAAACACAGCCGTGAAAAGCAGCTAAACCCCATTATAAAAATAAATTACTTTTAAAAACCCGTAAAACAAAGACAGTGAAAGAAAGAGAAATTCTTACACAATTCGTTCAGAGGCTGTGATGCAACCTGGATTGACCATATCTAGACCCACAGCTGGATGAGACATAAGGGTGGACACTCTTGGGGCTGAAAGGTTGGGTGAGGTTGGGTGAGCAAACGCAGACCCTTTAAAGTAATACTGCCTGGTAGCCATCCCATGGGTCCCAAATCTCCAGGTTCAAGGGCATCTTCCTACATCGAAAACATGCATGAGAAACCCAGAAGATGGTACACCGTGTGATTTTGAAAGGTTTCTAAGACGCACCTCATTTCTCATCTCCTTGTGCTCTTGTTCGCCTTTCCATCTACTTTACTAGCAATCTCCCTACTTGGAGAATCAGCACCTTTAAGCTCCTGTTCCCTACAGGTTGCAATTTGTCCTGAGGATGAACGGGAAGAGGGGCAACCAATGAGAGGCTAGATCTAGGTGTTGGGACAGGCACAGGTCACTCTATTTTCCCATCAGGAAGAAGAATTAACCACAGGCTCAGCCTGCTGCCCAGAAGCAGAATAGGGCCTGAGGCAATCCCGCGCTTTTGCGGCCAGCTCCTAAAAAAGCGAGTTGAAAAATGGAGCTCAGGGACACTGCAATTCACAAACCCGCAGAGTTATAAATGATAACTCTCATCCACAGATATATTGAGGGAAGGCAACGAAGAGGATTTGAAAGCAAGGCAGAATTGCAGGAAACAGATTTCAGGAGGTAGATTCGAATCGCCATTAAAGCACATGAAAAGCGGCAAAACGTCGACAATGATGCCCTTGGCCAAAAAGGGCGTATGCGTTTTTTCCTGAATATATTCAGGAAAAAACGCATACGCCCTTTTTGGCCAACCAAGCAACCTGCAAAGGCAAATCAGCGCTACAAAGAAGTCTCGCTTCCCATCGGTCAAAAGGGTCATGCTGCAAAAAGTGTCAAAACCAGAAATGCAGGACAGGCCATGGAGAAATGGCAGCCTTGCTACGCTGATGGGCGGGATGTAAAGTGCCAACAGCCAATCTGGAGAAGTGTACGGTGTGTCCTGAAACATCGAAAAAACACAGCTTAGGGAGCATAGGGCACGTCCACTCATGGGCGTATAAATTGGCAAAACTAAAAATCAGCAAGACACAGGCACCCCAAAGTTTAGGGCTGCTCTGTTGACAAGAACCTCCACTTCACGACACCTTAAATATCCCAGGAAAGAGAAAAATGGATAAAGAAGTTGTGGTCCTTATGTACAATGGAATATCACACAGACATGAAATCAATGTCATAAGGCTAGTAGAAGCAAGATGAGTGGATTTAGGTACGACGATTCTAAGTGAAATAAGTCACACAGAAAAAGACACTTACCATAAACTATCACTTAGAGAGGGAATGTAAAAACCGCTACACTTGAACTGAATTACAAAACAGAACAGAGTCACACGTTTAGAAAACACACTATGGCTGCTTAACGGGAAAGGTGAGGTGGGGTGAGGCATAAAACAAGGGTTTCAAATATGCTCAGATACCGTTCCATACACCCAATATGTAATAGACAAGACCTACTCCTTGCTCAGTGAACTGGACTCAACACCCCCTATTCACCGCACAAGAATATATGTGACTAGTAAGAATCTTAAAACCTATGTATTGATATCTGTCTGGAAGTGAGTCAAGTGGGTGTAAAGCCGCATAAACACAGCCGTGAAAAGCAGCTAAACCCCATTATAAAAATAAATTACTTTTAAAAACCCGTAAAACAAAGACAGTGAAAGAGAGAGAAATTCTTACACAATTCGTTCAGAGGCTGTGATGCAACCTGGATTGACCATATCTAGACCCACAGCTGGATGAGACATAAGGGTGGACACTCTTGGGGCTGAAAGGTTGGGTGAGGTTGGGTGAGCAAACGCAGACCCTTTAAAGTAATACTGCCTGGTACCCATCCCATGGGTCCCAAATCTCCAGGTTCAAGGGCATCTTCCTACATCGAAAACATGCATGAGAAACCCAGAAGATGGTACACCGTGTGATTTTGAAAGGTTTCTAATACGCACCTCATTTCTCATCTCCTTGTGCTCTTGTTCGCCTTTCCAGCTACTTTACTACCAATCTCCCTACTTGGAGAATCAGCACCTTTAAGCTCCTGTTCCCTACAGGTTGCAATTTGTCCTGAGGATGAACGGGAAGAGGGGCAACCAATGAGAGACTAGATCTAGGTGTTGGGACAGGCACAGGTCACTCTATTTTCCCATCAGGAAGAAGAATTAACCACAGGCTCAGCCTGCCGCCCAGAAGCAGAATAGGGCCTGAGGCAATCCCGCCCTTTTGCGGCCAGCTCCCAAAAAAGCGAGTTGAAAAATGGAGCTCAGGGACACTGCAATTCACAAACCCACAGAGTTATAAATGATAACTCTCAACCACAGATATATTGAGGGAAGGCAACGAAGAGGATTTGAAAGCAAGGCAGAATTGCAGGAAACAGATTTCAGGAGGTAGATTCGAATCGCCTTTAAAGCACATGAAAAGCGGCAAAACGTCGACAATGATGCCCTTGGCCAAAAAGGGCGTATGCGTTTTTTCCTGAATATATTCAGGAAAAAACGCATACGCCCTTTTTGGCCAACCAAGCAACCTGCAAAGGCAAATCAGCGCTACAAAGAAGTCTCGCTTCCCATCGGTCAAAAGGGTCATGCTGCAAAAAGTGTCAAAACCAGAAATGCAGGACAGGCCTTGGAGAAATGGCAGCCTTGCTACGCTGATGGGCGGGATGTAAATTGCCAACAGCCACTCTGGAGAAGTGTACGGTGTGTCCTGAAACATCGAAAAAACGCAGCTTAGGGAGCATAGGGCACGTCCACTCATGGGCGTATAAATTGGGAAAACTAAAAATCAGCAAGACACAGGCACCCGAAAGTTTAGGGCTGCTCTCTTGACAAGAACCTCCACTTCACGACACCTTAAATATCCCAGGAAAGAGAAAAATGGATAAAGAAGTTGTGGTCCTTATGTACAATGGAATATCACTCAGACATGAAATCAATGTCATAAGGCTAGTAGAAGCAAGATGAGTGGATTTAGGTACGACGATTCTAAGTGAAATAAGTCACACAGAAAAAGACACATATCATAAACTATCACTTAGAGAGGGAATGTAAAAACCGCTACACTTGAACTGAATTACAAAACAGAACAGAGTGACACGTTTAGAAAACACACTATGGCTGCTTAACGGGAAAGGTGAGGTGGGGTGAGGCATAAAACAAGGGTTTCAAATTCGCTCAGATACCGTTCCATACACCCAATATGTAATAGACAAGACCTACTCCTTGCTCAGTGAACTGGACTCAACACCCCCTATTCACCGCACAAGAATATATGTGACTAGTAAGAATCTTAAAACCTATGTGTAGATATCTGTCTGGAAGTGAGTCAAGTGGGTGTAAAGCCGCATAAACACAGCCGTGAAAAGCAGCTAAACCCCATTATAAAAATAAATTACTTTAAAAACCCGTAAAACAAAGACAGTGAAAGAGAGAGAAATTCTTACAAAATTCGTTCAGAGGCTGTGATGCAACCTGGATTGACCATATCTAGACCCACAGCTGGATGAGACATAAGGGTGGACACTCTTGGGGCTGAAAGGTTGGGTGAGGTTGGGTTAGCAAACGCAGACACTTTAAAGTAATACTGCCTGGTAGCCATCCCATGGGTCCCAAATCTCCAGGTTCAAGGGCATCTTCCTACATCGAAAACATGCATGAGAAACCCAGAAGATGGTACACCGTGTGATTTTGAAAGGTTTCTAAGACGCACCTCATTTCTCATCTCCTTGTGCTCTTGTTCGCCTTTCCAGCTACTTTACTACCAATCTCCCTACTTGGAGAATCAGCACCCTTAAGCTCCTGTTCCCTACAGGTTGCAATTTGTCCTGAGGATGAACAGGAAGAGGGGCAACCAATGAGAGACTAGATCTAGGTGTTGGGACAGGCACAGGTCACTCTATTTTCCCATCAGGAATAAGAATTAACCACAGGCTCAGCCTGCCGCCAGAAGAAGAATAGGGCCTGAGGCAATCCCGCGCTTTTGCGGCCAGCTCCCAAAAAAGCGAGTTGAAAAATGGAGCTCAGGGACACTGCAATTCACAAACCCACAGAGTTATAAATGATAACTCTCATCCACAGATATATTGAGGGAAGGCAACGAAGAGGATTTGAAAGCAAGGCAGAATTGCAGGAAACAGATTTCAGGAGGTAGATTCGAATCGCCTTTAAAGCACATGAAAAGCGGCAAAACGTCGACAATGATGCCCTTGGCCAAAAAGTGCGTATGCGTTTTTTCCTGAATATATTCAGGAAAAAACGCATACGCCCTTTTTGGCCAACCAAGCAACCTGCAAAGGCAAATCAGCGCTACAAAGAAGTCTCGCTTCCCATCGGTCAAAAGGGTCATGCTGCAAAAAGTGTCAAAACCAGAAATGCAGGACAGGCCATGGAGAAATGGCAGCCTTGCTACGCTGATGGGCGGGATGTAAATTGCCAACAGCCACTCTGGAGAAGTGTACGGTGTGTCCTGAAACATCGAAAAAACACAGCTTAGGGAACATAGGGCACGTCCACTCATGGGCGTATAAATTGGGAAAACTAAAAATCAGCAAGACACAGGCACCCCAAAGTTTAGGGCTGCTCTGTTGACAAGAACCTCCACTTCACGACACCTTAAATATCCCAGGAAAGAGAAAAATGGATAAAGAAGTTGTGGTCCTTATGTACAATGGAATATCACTCAGACATGAAATCAATGTCATAAGGCTAGTAGAAGCAAGATGAGTGGATTTAGGTACGACGATTCTAAGTGAAATAAGTCACACAGAAAAAGACACTTATCATAAGCTATCACTTAGAGAGGGAATGTAAAAACCGCTACACTTGAACTGAATTACAAAACAGAACAGAGTCACACGTTTAGAAAACACACTATGGCTGCTTAACGGGAAAGGTGAGGTGGGGTGAGGCATAAAACAAGGGTTTCAAATTCGCTCAGATACCGTTCCATACACCCAATATGTAATAGACAAGACCTACTCCTTGCTCAGTGAACTGGACTCAACACCCCCTATTCACCGCACAAGAATATATGTGACTAGTAAGAATCTTAAAACCTATGTATTGATATCTGTCTGGAAGTGAGTCAAGTGGGTGTAAAGCCGCATAAACACAGCCGTGAAAAGCAGCTAAACCCCATTATAAAAATAAATTACTTTTAAAAACCCGTAAAACAAAGACAGTGAAAGAGAGAGAAATTCTTACACAATTCGTTCAGAGGCTGTGATGCAACCTGGATTGACCATATCTAGACCCACAGCTGGATGAGACATAAGGGTGGACACTCTTGGGGCTGAAAGGTTGGGTGAGGTTGGGTGAGCAAACGCAGACCCTTTAAATTAATACTGCCTGGTACCCATCCCATTGGTCCCAAATCTCCAGGTTCAAGGGCATCTTCCTACATCGAAAACATGCATGAGAAACCCAGAAGATGGTACACCGTGTGATTTTGAAAGGTTTCTAATACGCACCTCATTTCTCATCTCCTTGTGCTCTTGTTCGCCTTTCCAGCTACTTTACTAGCAATCTCCCTACTTGGAGAATCAGCACCTTTAAGCTCCTGTTCCCTACAGGTTGCAATTTGTCCTGAGGATGAACGGGAAGAGGGGCAACCAATGAGAGACTAGATCTAGGTGTTGGGACAGGCACAGGTCACTCTAATTTCCCATCAGGAAGAAGAATTAACCACAGGCTCAGCCTGCCGCCCAGAAGCAGAATAGGGCCTGAGGCAATCCCGCGCTTTTGCGGCCAGCTCCCAAAAAAGCGAGTTGAAAAATGGAGCTCAGGGACGCTGCAATTCACAAACCCGCAGAGTTATAAATGATAACTCTCATCCACAGATATATTGAGGGAAGGCAACGAAGAGGATTTGAAAGCAAGGCAGAATTGCAGGAAACAGATTTCAGGAGGTAGATTCGAATCGCCTTTAAAGCACATGAAAAGCGGCAAAACGTCGACAATGATGCCCTTGGCCAAAAAGGGCGTATGCGTTTTTTCCTGAATATATTCAGGAAAAAACGCATACGCCCTTTTTGGCCAACCAAGCAACCTGCAAAGGCAAATCAGCGCTACAAAGAAGTCTCGCTTCCCATCGGTCAAAAGGGTCATGCTGCAAAAAGTGTCAAAACCAGAAATGCAGGACAGGCCTTGGAGAAATGGCAGCCTTGCTACGCTGATGGGCGGGATGTAAATTGCCAACAGCCACTCTGGAGAAGTGTACGGTGTGTCCTGAAACATCGAAAAAACGCAGCTTAGGGAGCATAGGGCACGTCCACTCATGGGCGTATAAATTGGGAAAACTAAAAATCAGCAAGACACAGGCACCCGAAAGTTTAGGGCTGCTCTCTTGACAAGAACCTCCACTTCACGACACCTTAAATATCCCAGGAAAGAGAAAAATGGATAAAGAAGTTGTGGTCCTTATGTACAATGGAATATCACTCAGACATGAAATCAATGTCATAAGGCTAGTAGAAGCAAGATGAGTGGATTTAGGTACGACGATTCTAAGTGAAATAAGTCACACAGAAAAAGACACATATCATAAACTATCACTTAGAGAGGGAATGTAAAAACCGCTACACTTGAACTGAATTACAAAACAGAACAGAGTCACACGTTTAGAAAACACACTATGGCTGCTTAACGGGAAAGGTGAGGTGGGGTGAGGCATAAAACAAGGGTTTCAAATTCGCTCAGATACCGTTCCATACACCCAATATGTAATAGACAAGACCTACTCCTTGCTCAGTGAACTGGACTCAACACCCCCTATTCACCGCACAAGAATATATGTGACTAGTAAGAATCTTAAAACCTATGTGTAGATATCTGTCTGGAAGTGAGTCAAGTGGGTGTAAAGCCGCATAAACACAGCCGTGAAAAGCAGCTAAACCCCATTATAAAAATAAATTACTTTTAAAAACCCGTAAAACAAAGACAGTGAAAGAGAGAGAAATTCTTACACAATTCGTTCAGAGGCTGTGATGCAACCTGGATTGACCATATCTAGACCCACAGCTGGATGAGACATAAGGGTGGACACTCTTGGGGCTGAAAGGTTGGGTGAGGTTGGGTTAGCAAATGCAGACCCTTTAAAGTAATACTGCCTGGTACCCATCCCATGGGTCCCAAATCTCCAGGTTCAAGGGCATCTTCCTACATCGAAAACATGCATGAGAAACCCAGAAGATGGTACACCGTGTGATTTTGAAAGGTTTCTAAGACGCACCTCATTTCTCATCTCCTTGTGCTCTTGTTCGCCTTTCCAGCTACTTTACTACCAATCTCCCTACTTGGAGAATCAGCACCCTTAAGCTCCTGTTCCCTACAGGTTGCAATTTGTCCTGAGGATGAACAGGAAGAGGGGCAACCAATGAGAGACTAGATCTAGGTGTTGGGACAGGCACAGGTCACTCTATTTTCCCATCAGGAAGAAGAATTAACCACAGGCTCAGCCTGCCGCCCAGAAGAAGAATAGGGCCTGAGGCAATCCCGCGCTTTTGCGGCCAGCTCCCAAAAAAGCGAGTTGAAAAATGGAGCTCAGGGACACTGCAATTCACAAACCCACAGAGTTATAAATGATAACTCTCATCCACAGATATATTGAGGGAAGGCAACGAAGAGGATTTGAAAGCAAGGCAGAATTGCAGGAAACAGATTTCAGGAGGTAGATTCGAATCGCCTTTAAAGCACATGAAAAGCGGCAAAACGTCGACAATGATGCCCTTGGCCAAAAAGGGCGTATGCGTTTTTTCCTGAATATATTCAGGAAAAAACGCATACGCCCTTTTTGGCGAACCAAGCAACCTGCAAAGGCAAATCAGCGCTACAAAGAAGTCTCGCTTCCCATCGGTCAAAAGGGTCATGCTGCAAAAAGTGTCAAAACCAGAAATGCAGGACAGGCCATGGAGAAATGGCAGCCTTGCTACGCTGATGGTCGGGATGTAAATTGCCAACAGCCACTCTGGAGAAGTGTACGGTGTGTCCTGAAACATCGAAAAAACACAGCTTAGGGAGCATAGGGCACGTCCACTCATGGGCGTATAAATTGGGAAAACTAAAAATCAGCAAGACACAGGCACCCCAAAGTTTAGGGCTGCTCTGTTGACAAGAACCTCCACTTCACGCACCTTAAATATCCCAGGAAAGAGAAAAATGGATAAAGAAGTTGTGGTCCTTATGTACAATGGAATATCACTCAGACATGAAATCAATGTCATAAGGCTAGTAGAAGCAAGATGAGTGGATTTAGTTACGACGATTCTAAATGAAATAAGTCACACAGAAAAAGACACTTATCATAAGCTATCACTTATAGAGGGGATGTAAAACCCGCTACACTTGAACTGAATTACAAACAGAACAGAGTCACACGTTTAGAAAACACACTATGGCTGCTTAACGGGAAAGGTGAGGTGGGGTGATGCATAAAACAAGGGTTTCAAATTCGCTCAGATACCGTTCCATACACCCAATATGTAATAGACAAGACCTACTCCTTGCTCAGTGAACTGGACTCAACACCCCCTATTCACCGCACAAGAATATATGTGACTAGTAAGAATCTTAAAACCTATGTATTGATATCTGTCTGGAAGTGAGTCAAGTGGGTGTAAAGCCGCATAAACACAGCCGTGAAAAGCAGCTAAACCCCATTATAAAAATAAATTACTTTTAAAAACCCGTAAAACAAAGACAGTGAAAGAGAGAGAAATTCTTACAAAATTCGTTCAGAGGCTGTGATGCAACCTGGATTGACCATATCTAGACCCACAGCTGGATGAGACATAAGGGTGGACACTCTTGGGGCTGAAAGTTTGGGTGAGGTTGGGTGAGCAAACACAGACCCTTTAAAGTAATACTGCGTGGTACCCATCCCATGGGTCCCAAATCTCCAGGTTCAAGGGCATCTTCCTACATTGAAAACATGCATGAGAAACCCAGAAGATGGTACACCGTGTGATTTTGAAAGGTTTCTAATACGCACCTCATTTCTCATCTCCTTGTGCTCGGGTTCGCCTTTCAGCTACTTTACTAGCAATCTCCCTA